>NC_066583.1:403236144-403508644 GCF_024323335.1 Lathyrus oleraceus
CTATATAGTATTCTCATAGCGGGTCAATCCGGTATAAACATTACTCCTAATATTCATATCTATGTTTAAGACTTGATAACTCTTTATCCATGATCCATGAGATGTGATCATCAATCTACAAACATAATAGTCTTAATGCTTTAATGTTATCCCACTTCACATTAAAGCTCGACTACGGATACTTTAAGAATAGTGCCCTTATGTTTAATGTGTTCTCATGATTAAGTCACACTTAATCCATTAAACAGACTATCTATTCCAGGGACTTTATTAATCAACCATAATAAAGAAAAAATGCCTTTTATTATTAATAAATAATTCGATACAAGTACCAAAAGTATTGGCCTCTAGGGCTTACACCAACACGAGAAAGGGAAAAAATTACCACACGGATAAAGATCCGAAGTTACAGTAATTAGAGGAATGGGAAACCCTGAGATCCTTCCAAGCTGATTGGAGAGCTTGATTGAAATTGAGTTGCACCCGTGAGGTTTATCAAACAATCTTTAGGGTTTATGTGAGGCAGAGGTGATTCTGTGCAGTTGAGTTCCCTTCAGGGTTTGGAGGCTGCTCTGAACTCTGTTAGTTCTTCTCTCACTATCTTTTTTCTCAGGGTTTTGTTCCAAGGAAACCTCAGAGTATTTTGCTTTTCTCCCCTTTTCTCAAGTGAAGCCTTGGTATTTATAGACTGAATTTCATGGCTTTGTGGGCTCAAATGAGAGAGACCCAAGTCCAAAAAAAATTGTTATATTTTATTTATTTATTTAATTAATTTTACTTATTTATTTTTTTTTAACTTTTTTTTTTTTCAGGAAAAATGAAGGGTAAATTTTAGGGTATTACACTCTTGGAGGCTGAAGTCTTTGTTTGTTTCGCATCAAAATGGATGTTGCATACTTTTTTCTGAAAATGTTTTCGGGATCGCGCAAGGGAGGAAAATAAGTTTGATTGGTTTAAGTTAATTTTAAATGGAGACAGGCATCCAAGCAGGGAGCTCTACTGTAGTACTCGAATGCCCGAAAAGGAAGAGGCCTAAGCCCAATCACTCTCTTTTCACCCAAATTTTTTTATGAAAATGTATGGAAAATTAGATCAAAGTTCATTAACGGAAGACAGTTATTCAGGCAGGGAGCTCTACTGCAGTGTCCAAATAATCGGGAAAGAGAAGGTTGATACCCAATCAATCTTTTTCTTCTATAAGAGAAATGACCTAATTATGGTAATTACTGTATGTTAATATGGAAGACGCATGTTTGAACATTGAACTCTACAGCAATATCCGTACATTCGAAACAAAGGAAGTCTAAACTTAATCAATTTCTTCCATTTTTATGATAAAAAGCTTTTAAAACAGGGGGACGACTTAACGTTTGATCAAGTGTCAGAAGTTGATTTATGAAATGAATTTGGATGTGGCGGGGGTAATACTCGACTTTGTATTTGATTTGGGAAAAAGACTCGATGTTGGATTGAGTGCTTGTTTTTTTGTTCTTTTCTAAAAAGAGTTGATTTTAATCTTGGAATTAATAATTAATTGATACAATAAAGTAAATGAAAGCGATAAAGTTATTATACATTTTCGAGAATGGGGGTACAATTTATTGAATCGAGATACAACACGATAATTAAATAATATAAGCTTTGAAAGACAGTTAAAAAAAATAAAAGAATCTCGTTGTAAGAAGGCCCAAGAGAAAGCCAAGGGACTCGAGGTAAAAATAAAGAAATTAAACTAAAATAAATTTAGTGCTATGTTAAGCAATCATAAAGTGATTCATGTATGAATCATCCCATCTGAGACCGGTAGACAAGACTCTGTGCATGTAAGCAATTTTTGAAGTTAAATTGAATTTTTAACTTCAAAATTCTACGCATATGTGAAAAACCCAACGGAGCAAAAATATATCACAATTTTCTTTAATAATTTAAAATAAATAATTTAATCAATAACTAAATATGACAATAATAATAATAATAAAAATAACAATAATTATAACAAAAGAAATAATAAAAATAAAAATATTGACAAATAAGAATGATTATAAATAATTATAATAACAATAATAGTTATAAATAACAATAATAAATCAAGAATAATAACAAATAAATAAAGCAAATAATAATTAATAAGCCATAATAATTACTGATGATAATGAACAATATTGCTCAAAAATGAATAATAATGACAATAACATCAATAATAGTAATGAATTAATAAAATTAATAATTGATGATAATAATATAGTAATAATTAAATAATAGTAATTATTATAGTAAATAATAATAGTTATAATATTAATAATATTTAAATAGTTATAATAATTTGGAATAATAATAAAAAATAGTAGAATACGATGCATCTAAAAATTCTATGAACTTGCTACTGTCTAAGTGAAAAAATCACTAACTAGTGAAATGTTATGAATTCTTTTACTGTATATTTTGGTGGTTATGCTTATTTAGTTCCAATGTGTCTTAACTTTCAAAATAAAATAGTGGAATATGATGAGGTTTTCTATAAAAAAAACAAAATAAATAAAAATAAAACAAAAGGTCTGCTACCTCAAATATAAAAAAATAAAAAAATAACAACCACTCACACAGATGTTGACACGTGGCAGTGGGTGAAGTTAAAAATGACCAACATTTTCTTCTTTATTTTAGAACAATATAGTAGCATCAATATAACTTGTTTTAAACTCTTTAATATTCTCTTTAAAAAAATTCGACGGTTTTCGTGTTTGACTTTATATGGTTGTTTGAGAAGATGATGATGGTTTATGTTGTTGTTTGATGAGAGAGTTAAGTGAGTTGTGATGAGTAGAATAATGGTTAATGATGGTGATGATTAAGAAATTTGAAGGTTGGTGTTTGAAGGGAGTGAAATGAGATGATGATGGTGATTAAGAAACTTGAAGGTTGGTGTTATGTGAGATGAAGTTTAGGCGGTTTTGGTGTCTAGAAGAAGAAAATGATAAAACTTTTATATTTTTTTTTATTTTTTTAAGTGACAGTGATGTTTGAGAGATGAGAGGAAGTGATGTTTGAGATATGAGAGGAAGTGATGTTTTAGAGATGAGATATTTTTTGTATGGATAATGATGAAAAAAATGAAGAGAAAGAAGATTGTTTATAGAGTTGTTTGTGTGGAAAAAGAAGAGGAAAAATAAAATCGTATTTTATGCTATATCATGGCACATGAGAGAGGGACGAGAGTTATGTGTTTTTTGTGTGGTGTGAGAAAGAGAGTTAAAGAAAAAGAGTGAATTCTGACAAAAAGAATATTATATTTCTATCTATCATCCTTAAATTATATTTACAATTATTAGAACACATAATAAACAATTTACTATCACACATTATTACCACTTTGTTCACACTTACAACACATACAACATGGATTTATTACTACATTATTTTATTATACTCACATTCACATAAGATATATAACATTATCATTAAGTTTACACACACATATAATATATAGTTTGATCTCTATATAAACAATACACATTTATCATGCATAAATACACACATATAATCAATATAGTAACATCACTTCAGATAATGTACACTTCTGGTAGAAATCAAAAGAGTAATTCTCTCTTTTCTCATTTTTTTATTTCCTTAAAAATCATTTTCTTTGATTGATTTTTAAAAAAAAACTTAGTAATAAAAAAATAAAAATAAAATGACACATCTTAAAAACTATAAACAATAAATTCTAAAGATTTATTTCGGTTAAAAGATAAAAATAAATAGGTTAAAAATAAATAAAAAATCAAACACAAATGCGTCCGAAAAGATAAACGGAATGCCTCAAAATGATGAGCGTGAAATAAACTTCTTGGAAACATACAAATTTTAATAAATTTTTGAAATAAAAAATGACTGGTTAAAAGGCTCAGGCAGACAAAAATGCAACCGAAAAAATAGTCAAAATATTAAAACGAGCACACCACGTTAAACTATGTGGAACGTAGATTAACAAAACTGACATTTGCGAACTCGATTTTGAAATTTTTCACCTGTTAATTTGACGTAGAGTTGAGAAATGATTCTACTAGTCTGTCTGTAGATCCGAAAGATTTATCTGGCGATATTTTAAGCATTACACGAAACGAAATGCATGTCGTGATAAGTATAAAAATGCAGATGTCTTGTAAATGATAACCGAAGATTACTCGCAAAAGAATAAGGGAAAAGGAAAAGAAGTAGTTAAAGTGCTTAGTGAGGATTGGCGCCCTCATGCCTATGTATCCTCATAGTGCTTTGAGAAATTAAGAGCTCCGTAGTTCAAAGAACTAATAGTGGGAGATGAAAAGAATTGTGATAACAATATGGTATGAACCAAAGGATAGTATTATTTGAACTCGAAAAGGGGTGAAATATGAACCCAAGAGTAAAACTGACGTTGACCAATATGTGGACTAGATGGAAGCATCTGCCACTATATGGTATAGCCAAAAACAAGGAGAATTGAATGTTTGGGTACAAGCCAAATAGCTCTTGGTTCACAAGGTAACGCAAGATGGAGCTCAAAGAAATAGTGTATTTGGCTCAAATATAACAGGTATATCACAAGAAGTGAATGAAGGTAGAATTATGGATGCATCATGGAAATGAATGGAATGAATGACCAAAGTCACAAAAGTGAAGGGTTTGGTAACAATGACTGAAGAGGTATAATTTGAAACCAAAGGTTAGGATATACATTGGAATCCGTAGGAGAAGTGGAATTTGTACCATAGAGGGAAACAAGCTTATCGGTCGAAAAAGAAGGAATAAAATGTCTAGGTACAAGCGAAACAACTCTAGGTACAAATGCGGATTGCCATTATATGGTCCTAAAAGGGTGTATATGGAATTCCAAAGAAAACTGTATTTCGGTTTCAAAGAGACAATATGTCACTAGGGTGAACGGTTTATGATTGAAGGTAGATCATGGACATGAAAGATATGAATGATACCCTAAGGCGGAAGAAGGAATAAATAAGTATGCTCGCGGAGGATTCAAACCCTTGTGCCTACGTATTCTCATTGTGCAATGAGAAAATCAGAGTAATCGTAGTTCAGCCTACTACGGCTAAAAATAAAGGAAGGTGTTTAATAGGATTGCTTATAGGCAAGATAGGTTACTTAACAAGCTAGAGTGTGGCACTGACCAATAATGGTGATCAACCACAAGAACAAATGAAGACGCAATCTGAACCAGAAGTTCTACTAGAGTCTGAGGCTCCCTGGGGTAGGAAAGGATATTTCCAGGGTCTGTACCCCACAAGGAAGTATGGGATATAGCTAGAGTCTAAACTCCATCGGTCAAGATAGATGAATGCTACACTCTGAACTAATACAAAGGCAAGGAACAAATTCCCAAAGTCTTAACTCAATTAGGGAAAAGGAATATTAATTCCCTCATGGGAAACTTCTAATGCATCCACATAGCTTTAGCAGTTTCACAATGGAAAACACGATAATACTTATCAACACCTAAAGTGGATATGAGAATATTTGTGCCTTCCAATCATGTGACCACAACTTCATATCATTATCATTCCATTGAACTTCCAGTTTTGGTACGATGATGCCTTTATCAATCAACCTCGTTATGGGTACGTCTTCCCTTAATTCAAATTCGAATTAAGATATTATAATAAATCTTTGCAAAATATGTGTATACAAGAGATGAAGAAATTGAACTATACAAGCCCTAAGTTTGATGTTGACTCTACCACATAAAAAAACCTTGATCAAAGACTGATCAAGTAACCAACAATGCCGCTTCAATTCACTTGTTCTTACTATTTCCTTGAAAGGCACTCCTTTTCCTAAGGATTTAACCCGGTTGAATTAATCTCAAGTGCACACTTGTTGAAACCCAAGATTTTCCAACACGATCCACCGTCTCACACTACTCCTTTCCAAGGCACCCTTTGTCCCAAGGCTTTCACTCAATTGGATCTGAATTGCACAATCTTGTCCAAAACCTTCAAACCCTAAGAGATCTTAAAGGAAAACCCCAACTCGGTTTTCTAACTTGAATCCTTCAAAGTTCTCAATCCTATATTCTCGGTACAACAAACCTAATTGGACGTTATCAGCCCTAGTCTAGATGACACCCAATCGAAAAATGATTATGTGTAGTTTGATTGTGTGTATACATAAATGAAGTTGAAGATGATGAGAATGCTTTGAAATCCGTGATTCATGTAGGTTTTACTCACTCTAGAAACCTTACTAGAAAATGATGCATGTATGAAGTATTTATATGCATGGGTGATTGAAGGCAAAAAGGAATGCAAAGAACTTTGACAAAATATGAAGTTTTGAAAAAAATTGTTGCATAGTTCTACATATGAAAGTCATGTGTCGACCTGTTTGCTGCATTGGTCGACCTGTATAAGGTCATGTGTTGACCTATGAATGTCATATGCTCCCTATGTGTTGACATGAAAGGCGACACATGAAACAAAAGCTACATTCTTTAATATTGCATCACATGTGTCGACCTATAGATCTTATGTGTCGACCCGTAGAAGAATTTTGCTTCTGTGGGTGGACCTGAAAATAGTATAGGCTGGCCCGTAAAGGTCATGTGTCGACCTATGAAATCTACACGTAAAACATGCTTTAAAATGAGTTACATATGTCAACCTGGAACTTGTATAGGCCAATCTATATACTTATTTTTCACATGAAAACCTATTTTTAATGTATGAAAAATTTTCTAAATCATTTTTAATACATGAAATATTTTCTAAATTGTTTCCAAATACTTTTATGCTTTCTAATGCTAAGATGCACATAGAGAATCAGAGGATACCGTCCAAAATATGTTAACGCTAAAGTATCCTGGTTTTGACATCATCCAAAATACATCTAATGGAAGGTGCACTCACACCTAGCATGCGACATGTGTATGTACAATATCGATGCATTATTTCTTCTAATGCTTATTTGATGATGGGCATAACGGATGGAAGAAATGATCACGCTATTGCTGATGCTTTGGAGTCAGTGTCTCAGACACTACACAGATAGCAGAATCAGGCAAGTGATGAGTTCTGTGGGTTCGGAAAATTTCAGAGGAATAATCCCTTGATGTTCAAGGGAAGATATGATTCAGAGGGTGCTCAAGTTTCACTTAAATAGATCGAGAAGATCTTCTGAGTAATGGCCTGTATTGAAGAGCAAAAGATATTGTTTGGTACTCATATGTTGTTTGAGGAAGCTGAAGACTGTCGGAATAAAACTCGCTAGAGACTAGAAGTTATTGGTGCTAAGATCACTTGGGCTGTGTTCAGGGTGAAATTCCTTGAGAAATACTTCCCTGAAGATGTGCGTAGCAAGAAGGAGATTGAATTTCTTGAGCTTAAGGAAGGAAACATGATAGTAGCTAAGTATTCCACCAAGTTTGAAGAGCTAATGAAGTTAAGTCCTCATTACAATGGTGTAGTTGTGGAGGGATCCAAATGTATTAAGTTTGAGAATGAACTAAAACCTGAGATTAAGAAGGGTATTGTCTACCAGGAGATTCACAGGTTTCTTGCTCTAGTGAACAAGTGTAGGATTTATGATTGATGATTGCAGGGCACGTTCCACTCAATACAAGAGTGTTAGTGAGAGGAAGGGAGATAATAAGTTTAGGGGAAAACCATATAGTTCTCTAGTTGACAAAGAGAAGCAGAGGACTTTAGATGAGAAAAAATCAAGTGGAGGAGTGAATCCCGCTTATGTTAAGTGTTTCAAGTGTGACGAGTCGGTCCACCGTGCTAATGAGTGCAAGAATAATGTTTTGAGGTGCTTTGAGTGTGGTAAGACAATTCATTGTGTTTTGGATTATAGGAGTGATAAGCCGATTTGTTATAACTGCGGTGAAAGGGGTCATATCAGTACCAATTATCAGAAGTCGAAGAAAGAACAGTCAGGAGGGAAAGTCTTATTCTTGTCTGGGATAGAGACTACTATTGTTGACCATTTGATTCGAGGTATGTGTTTTATAATGGTATCCCTTTAATTTATATTATTGACACGGGTGCAATACATTTGTTTGTTTCGCTTGATTGTGCTGAGAAGTTGGGTTTGAAATTGTCCTTTAGGGATGGGAATACTCACTTTGTGGGTTTGTTTGAATTATCGGCTTACTATCTATGGTAAGAGTTTTGGTATGGATTTAATGTGTCTACCTTTGAGGAATCTTGATGTTATCCTTGGAATGAACTGGTTAGAGTTCAATCATGTTCATATCAACTATTTTTTCAAGACAGTTTCATTTCCAGAGTTTGATATTAGTGATGAGTTGTTCATCTCATATAAGCAAGTGAATGAGTTCGTGAAGGACGGTGTTATAGTGTTTATGATATTAGCTTTTATGAAGACGAAGACTAAATTCGTGTTGGACGAGCTACCTGTGGTGAGTGATTTTCCAGATGATATTAGTGATTTTCTGCCAGAGCTTGAGATGGAGTTTTCTATAGATTTAATACTTGGTACTAGTTCAGTGTCAATGACTCCTTATAGGATGTTTGCTTCAAAGTTGGTGTAATTGAAGAAGCAACTGGATGAATCAAATATTCCATATGTATTTAGACCAGTTCATGGTTGTGTTTATCAATGACATATTGATATATTTGAAGTCCAATGAAGAGCATCTAAAACATATAAAAATTGTATTACAAACATTGAAAGAGAACCAGTTGTACGCAAAGTTTTCCAAGTGTGAGTTCTGATTAAGAGAAGTGAGTTTCCTTGGTCATATGATTTCTAGTGGTGGTATAGTTATGGATCCATCGAAGATAGATGTTATGTTACAATGGGAGACACTGAAGTTAGTCATTGAGATTAGAAGTTTTCTTGGATTGGTTGGTTACTACAGGAAGTCCATTGAAGGTTTTTCGAAGTTAGCACTGGCGTTGTCTCAGTTGACTCGAAAGGGTCAAGCCTATATTTGGGATGTTCACTGTGAAAAGAGTTTCCAAGAACTCAAGAAGAATTTGACGTCTGCTCCAGTTTTGATTTTTCCAAATCCAAGTGAATCCTTGTTGTATATTATGATGCTTATCGGTGTCGGGGGGTTGTGTTTATGCAGAATGGCCAGGTTATGACTTATGCTTCGAGGAAGTTGAGAGTTCATGAAAGGAATTATCCTACACATGATCTTAAGTTGGCAGCAGTGGTTTTCATGTTGAAGATTAGAGGCACTACTTGTTTGCCTCTAGATTTGAAGTGTTTAGTGATCACAAGAGTTTGAAATATTTATTTGATCAGAAGGAATTGAATATGAGGCAGAGAAGATGGCTCGAGTTTCTGAAATATTATGATTTTGACTTGAGTTACCATCCGAGTAAGGCTAATGTTGTAGTTGACGCTTTGAGCAGGAAATCCTTGCATATGTCAATGTTGATGGTTCGAGAGCTAGAATTGATAGAGAAATTCAAAGACATGAGTCTAGTATGTGAAGAAACCTCTAATAGTGTGAAGTTAAGGTATATTGAAGCTGACGAGTGGAATTCTTGAAGAGATCAAAGAGGTTTAGAAGACCGATGTAGGATTGGTTGACCGACTTCTGTTAATCAATCAAAATAAGGGTGGCGATTTTAGAATTAATGAGAATGGCGTGATGAGGTTCAGAGATAGGGTTTTTGTCCCAGATGTACTCGAGCTTAAAAAGAGTATTCTTGAGGAGGGTCACATGAGTGGTTTGAGAATTCATCTCAGTGCCACTAAGATGTATCAGGACTTAATGAAATTATTTTGGGGGCCAGGAATGAAAAAGGAAGTAGCTAGATTTATATATGCTTATTTAACTTGTCATAAGTTGAAAATTGAACATCAAAGACCGTCAGGTATGATGCAAACTTTGCGTATTCCAGAGTGGAAGTGGGATAGCATTACCATGGATTTTATGACCAATATACCTAAGACGAAGAAGGGATGTGATTCTATTTGGGTCGTTGTTGATAGATTGACTAAATCAACTCATTTCATACCGATTAGGATCAACTATAACTTGCAAAAGTTAGTTGAGTTGTATATTGAAAATATTGTTAGTCTACAAGGTATTATCTCAAGCATTTTGTCAGATAGAGATCAGAGGTTCACATCAAGGTTTTGGAAGGGTTTGTAAGAAGCCTTAGGTGCTAAACTGAAGTTGAGTTCCACTTACCACCCGCAGACCAATGGGAAAACAGAGAGGACTATCCAATCCTCGGAGGATCTGTTGAGAGCTTGTGTGCTAGAACAAGGAAGTGCTTGGAATAGCTACTTTCCATTGATTGAGTTCACTTACAATAACAATTTCCATTCAAGTATTGGGATGTCCTTGTTTGAGGTGTTGTATGGTAGGAGGTGTATGACACCTATGTGTTGGTATAAATCTGGTGAAAGTGCAACAATGGGACTTGATATTGTGCAACAGACTTATGAGAATATGAAGATGATTCAAGAGAAGATGAAAGCTTCGTAGATTGTCCAAAAGAGTTACCACGATAAGAGGAGAAAGGCACTTGAGTTCCAAGATGGGGACCATGTGTTTTTTAGGGTTACCTCGGTAACCGGTGTTGGTCAAGCCTTGAAGTATCGAAAGGTCACGCCATATTTTGTTGGTCCATACCAGATCTTGCAGAAGATAGGAGAGGTGGCCTATTGGATTACCTTGCCACTGTCACTTGCTAATCTTCATGATGTGTTTCATGTGTCTCAATTGAGGAGATACATTTTGGATTTGTCTCATATGATCCAAGTGGACGATATACAAATGAGAGAGACCCAGACTGATAGAGGATCGGGAACTGAATTAGTTGCGAGGTAAGGAAAATGTCTTGGTGAAGGTAGTGAGGGGAGGACCAGCTAGTGGGAGTATAACTTAGGAGTTGGAGAGTCAAATGAGAGAGTCGTATTTGACTCTTTCCTTCCGGTAATTTTTTATGGAGAAAATTATTCCAAGTGGGGGAGAGTTGTAACACCCTGAATTTAATTAATCAATTTAATTGAATTATTTTGGATCTTATTTGAATTGATTGCCATTTTAAATTGTTTATGGTGTGATTGTGGGGGTAAGTGTCCTTGAAGTAGAGGTATAAAGAAAGTAAGAGCTTGGCATATTTGTTTATAAATTATTGAGAATTTTATTTGATTATTAGAATAAATAATATTTTAGAATAATATTATTATTTGAATTAATTAATTAAATAATGAGGAAATAAGATGTGTAGAGAAATTGAGGGCAAGGTTGGAATTAAGGAAAATATAGAGGATAGGAATGAGATGCCAGCACAAGTTGGAGGGTAAAAGGGGAAGAGTCTATTTGGAAGGAAATAAGTCTTGGAATAAAATAGGGAATTTGAGAACCCCGAGAGAGTCAGTGTGTATTATGGAAAGTTGGAACAAAAGAGGCCAAGAGGGAGAGCAAAGGCTTACGGTTGAAGAAGAACTCTAAGGATCAAAGGAATTTTGCTGGAAATCAGATAAGGGGGGAGAAAAGGCTACCAATTAGGTGTAAAGCACGTGGGATGAAGGAGCCCTTAACCTCCTTAGGATTGGGTGTTCTAAATCTCAATTCTGATTCTTATGTTATAATTATTGATTGTATGGTAAAATTGGTGTGAAATTGGTGTACCTTATGTATGCATATGTTTTTTTCGATGTTGTTGATGATGTTATGCCATGGATTGATGTTTGAAGGTTTGACCTTGATTGTGTTGTTGGTTACTTAGAGATGATGATGCATTGTAATATGATGTTGATTTATGAAAACTACGGAGTAAATGATGAATTAGGAAGCTATAACCATGAGAAATTTGATTTATTTGATGGATTTTTGTAGCATAAGTTTTTGGCACACGAGGTAGTGTTTGGATGGTTTAAAAACTGATTTTTGGGAAACTTTTGTAGTATGAGTCGACCTATGAAGATCATATGTCATCATATGAAGGTCATGTGTCAACACATGCAGTTGACACATCTAACAGGATGTTACATGCTTTAAAATTGAAGTACATGAGCCGACTTGTAACTCGTATGTTTCAACACATAGGCAAACTTTTCTTCTATGTGTCGACCTATGAATCGTATGTGTCGGCACATAGGTTGCTAAGTTGTACTCATAGTGACCAATTGTCTACTGTAGAGATATTTGTGATGACTTATTTGATTAGTTAGTGAATCATTACATCGAATACGATGATGTGTTGATGTTTTTGGGTGAAGTGATATGAATGAATTTCGTGGAACCATGTATGATGAGTTGATGTTATTTGTTGATGTTATTGACATTGTAACATGAATTGATGGTTGCATGATGAATGATATGATGCATAAATGATGAGATGTATATGTGAATCCTTTTGGTGAACCTTGTTATGATAATGCATGTTATTTGAGAGAGATTCATCATGGTGTACGAGCTTCGGCCAAATTTAGGTGTTATGGTCCTATGGTGGGGATCTGGAGTGAGTAGCCGATTCCAGGTGGGAATCGGTGAAGCATTACCTATGGTGATTATAACAATTTGTGTGCTTCGGTCCTATGGTAAGGATCGGGATTAAGATGCACCTGAGTGTTCATGAATGGTACCACATGCATAATGAGTCAATTATAGAGTACATTACATATATGACTGCACATGTTGTTGGTTTTCACGTTGTTATGTTGAAAGGTGAATATATGATTAATGTTATGAATTAGGTTTGAGATTATATCGTTGATATCTGTGTAATGAATGTGTACATGATGTGTGTTCTCTACCGTAGCATTCCTTAAATTGTTTATATTGGTTTGTTGTTTCTCACCCCTTCAGTTTAAATGTTGCCTTTACATGGATATCGTGCAGATACTCAGGAGTATCCTTTTTGCAGTAGGTGGAAGATAGGTCTTGGAGTGGCTTCCTATAGTTTGTCGTTTATTTTAGTAGGGTTTTTCTCAAGTTATTGTAACATCGGGTTGGGAATGTTTGCTATAATTTATTTTGTTTTGTTCAAATTGTTATTTATGTTGGATGAGATCTCAACATGGTGATGAGTTGAATATTATGACTCTTGTTATTGTGTTATGAAGTTTGAAGTTATGAGATTTAACATCCGGAGTTTCAACTATTATTCGTTTTAATTGATTTCATAATGATTCCATTGTGATGATACCTAAGTGAAGGTGACCATGCAATGACATGTGTTATATGATATTTTGTAACTTGTGTTATGGAGCAGGAGGTGGTTATGATATGCATGACACCCTATGTGATCATAATTTTATTATAATTATGCGTAAAAATTGTATGCGATGTTCAGGGTTTTACATCAGGAGACATACATCTCGTAGACTAACACTACGCGACCATTGTCATATCTTGTGTTTTTATCAAGACTCGGGTGTAGAGACTTTCTCACAATGCGTTCAAGAAACCAGAATATCCACTACAACACATGATAACCATATAACAGATATGTGATAACATCACATATAACACATATGAGATAAACAAAAGAATATGATAGAGGAAATCCAAACAAATAAAGCAAACACTTATCACAAATCAAACTAGACTAGGCTTCACTCACTAGAGGAAGTAATCCCCAACAGAGTCACCATCTATCTCGACGTGAAAAATACTCAGGCGTAATGAACACCCGAAATATAACATAGTCGCCACCAAAGTTTATTTATTCCCAAAGGAAAGGAAAAATAGTGATACAACATTTAAGAAGAAAAGAAATGGTCATCGCAACCAAATCATATCCGGGAGTCGGTTATGCGAGGGGAAGGTATTAACACCGCTCACATCTGTTGTAGTCAATGGGAACCATCTAGTTAGTTTTGTGTTCGATGTAAGCTTTAAAATGTTTGAATTCCTTCTGACTTATTAATTTTCTTATCTTAAAGGAAATAAAGGCTAAATTTGGGATTATTTATTTGGGTGCTCAACGAGACGTTAAATCTCACTCCTACATATCCTCTAGTGCGATGAGGAATTCAAAGCTACGTAGTTCTGGGTAGAAAATGTTTTATTTGTTGGTCAATTTTAGAAAAATATGTTTAAATCGCATTCAAGAGGAAAACAATGCTAGCTACCCAAACATGGAAGTAGGGAACGTTTTGTGTCCACCGCGTCAGAATGAATAAAACATAATACAGATTCTCACAGATTATGTTTAATCGCATTCGAGCAGACATCATTGCTTACTCCTCGCACATGAAGGAATGAAGCATTAGTCAGTGCTTCACGTCGGAATGGATAAAACATCATTCATTTTATGATAAAAGACTTGTGCCGCGATAAGGCGAAAAAGTGAGTTTGATTGGTTGGATTGTTTTTAGGTGGAAGACAATCACTCGAGTAAGTAAGCTAATTACAACTTGTACCAAAATATTTGAGACTAAGATTGGATATTATGCCCAAATAATTCTTTTTAACTTATTTGATTACGAAAGGTTTGAAACTCTTTTGATTAAGTTTAAGCAGAAGACAAATACTCGATTGGGCAAGATAATTATGGCTTGAACCCGAGTATTTTAAACTAGGATTGGATACTACGTCCAACTAGTCATTTTTAATCCAAGTTAATTATAGTGAAAAAGATTTGAAATGCGTTTTATGAATTTTAAGCGGAAGTCAGACACTCGAGCGGGAAACCTAATTACGACTTGTACCCAAGTATTTGAGACTAGGATTAAATATTACATCCAACTAGTCCTCTTTAATCAAATTTTTTTTATGAAAAAGGTTTGAAGTTAATTAAGTTAAATGGATTTAGTTCGACTTAAAAAAGGACTTGATGTTGATCAACTGTTTGATTTTCATTTTATGAAATTGATTTGAAAAGGTTTTTGATGAAGGAATGATTTAAAGGTTGGTGAAATGTTTTGAAAATCACTTTGATGTTGATCAAGTGTTTGAGATTTTGAAAAAGTTTGATTTTATTTACACATATTAGATGACTAATTAATTTAATTAGTTAAACTAATTAATTTAAAAAGACAAATAATCGTAACAATAAAATAAAATAAAGGGTGTGCATACATAGAAAATAAGGAGATGGAAGCAAAAAACATGGGTTTGGCCCAACACAAAATGATATATTTGTTTTATTTTAAGAAAAGACATGAAGGGGTGTAGAATTTAAATGGGGAGTGTGGCCCTCAAAATAGGCATGGGCTCAGAAGATAAGGCCAATAGAAAGGTCCAAGTTGACTAAACCCAAAGGAAATAGTTGACTCAATCGGAGGCATTGGATGTAATTACCTATGCATGTCAACACAATCACAAGGGTGAGATTTAAAGATGCATGATAACTAGAATAGGGCTCCCTGTACAGGGCCCCAGAGTCAATGCAAAAGTCAGAAGATCTCAGGGCTGACTGAGACTAACGTGACCGATAATGAGAGAGTGAGGGAGAGGGTATTTAAGTTAAGAGTCAAGCTGACTCTCTTCATTTAGAAAAAGATTACTCTTTCTTCATCTTTTCTTCTCTCTGCCTCTCTCCTCTCTTAAACACGCAAACTAAAAAATCACACCACCAAAATGGATCAAACGCCAAACAAAACAAGAACAAACAAAGAACACACATGAATGTTCTTTGTCCCCTTTTCCAGAAATCAACCAAACCTACCCAGATTACCAAATAGTGAACATGAAACCTACCTAAAATGAGATTCTAAACTCGAACCTGGGATAAAAAACAACAATTAAAATAGAAACATACCGAATTGGACCAAGCCTCGTGATTACTACAAACCCTAGATCCAAAAATTAAAGCACATACACCAAGAATTAAGCATGATAATTATGGGGGGAAACATCAACAACATACAACGATCATGAATCAACAAAAAAAGCAAGGAAAAGAGAAGAAATATGCTCGCTGAAATCTTGAGGAATCTGGATTTTCAAGATTTCGGCAAGAGCTTCCGGCAAACCTTTACAATTTTTCGACGAACTAAGAGACCTTAGGTACCTTTATCTTCTTTTTTTTATGTTTCCTTTCCTCGTTTCTCCCTCTAACTCCTTCTCTTTCTCAACTCTATTATATTATGTGTATGTTGTCGTGATGGAAAGGGATGAAGGTTGAGCTCAACCTTATTAGAGCTTCAATGTGAATCTCTAATGGCTTATAAGAGATGGGTTTTAGTGAATGGTTTATGTCAGAGTATTGCAGGGTTACAGATTCTCTTTACTCAGAGGTGGGATTGTAACTTTGTTACTCGTGTGAAGTATTGTTGACTTCGTGGGATCCTTGAGAGTGAGGAGTGTGTGATGAATTTGCAAGTTATAAATTAAGATGTTTGTAAAAGTTTGTTGTTGGTTTTGTGGGAATTTTATGAAGAGTGGAGAGTGACCCGTGGGAGGTTGTGTAAAGGTCCATTGAAAACTTCTAAATTTAATTCTCAATATAACTTGATTTAAATTCTCAATGTAACATGTAGTATTATTTATTAATGGAATTAAATAGTTTTGATACTTTTTTATGCAATTTAATTTTTTTCTATTATCAATGAAGAAAACAAATTATAAATTGTGTACGAATGCATGAATTTAATGGTAACAAAGCAAGATGACTTTGGCCTGAATTTTGAATGGAAAGGAACTTGGATGATGATGATTCCAAGGTTTTTGAAACTGAATAAACACTTGAATTTGGATTATGGTAATGACATGATAAACATTATGAAAGATGGTGAGCAAAGCAAAACTAATCCAAAGCAATTGTGCAAAGATGAATTACATGGTGATGGTGAGTTTAAGATACTTTATTGGTGATGTTAACTTGCATATGAGGAAACTATGTGAACATGTAGTTCAATCTATTGTAAAGGACAAAAGCCAAAGTTAGAAACCAAAGCAATGCACATTTGTGCAAATTATTCAAATTCATCTTCTTTGATTCTTTTGATAAGTGGAAGTATGATGATTAATTATCAAAATGCATATGTTTGGGACAAAGTACTCCCTCCGTCGCAAAATATAAGAAAAAAAAGCATTTTTGTTGTCCCAAAATATAAGAGAAAAAATAAACTTTAATCTTTATCAAGATAAAATTAAATTCAATTTGTATTTAATTTACCCTCTATCTCATATTTTCTATAATCAATAACCAATTAAAAATGTTTTAAAATATTCCTTAGGAGTTTATTTCAACAAAACCACAAGTCAAATGATTATGTTTTTACTTTTCTTAATAAGTGCGATTTTTATTTTTTCTCTCTTATATTTTGAGACGTGTGGAGTATGATTTGCTCAAAATGCATATGCATATGTTGGCCTTTTTTTTTAATTATACTTAAATAAATTTATGTAATGATATGCTAATGATGCAAATGCCGTGAGGGAAAAAATTGGTGTATGAGACTCTTTAAATTTTTATAATACCAAAAATACCCTTCTTATTTTTTCAATAACAACATGCTAGAAAAAGTTTTCTCATATATATATATATATATATATATATATATATATATATATATATATATATATATATATATATATATATATATATATGTTATTTCATCGGGGGTGTTAGGTTTCTGAGAAGGAAGAATAACATGAAACCAAAAAAAAGAGTCAAAACATCTCGTTCACCATCCTCCTCCAAATGAGCCCGTTTAGGTAAAACTCATCCAGGAGGAGTGAACAGACTATCACCCTGACCCCTTTTGGCAGTGGAAGGAGAAAGTGAAGGGTCCCGAGCCAATGAATCAATTACATCAACATCCGACTCACCCAATTCAAGATTCAGAATTGGGAGGTCTCTAAGTAGTCAGAATAGCATGAATTCAAACATCTGAGATAGAAACAGAATCAACAATAGGTGCCACCGGATCCATGATAGACAAGCCAACAATCATACCCTGGTCATTTGGAAGCTCCAGAGTTTTCAATAACTGACTCAACTGATTCATGTTATCTACACAAGAAAAAATCGCTTGATTAAAAAATGGGGGGCTCGGATCCCCATCCTCACCAAGGGTGAAGTGTACAAAAGCCCTAAGGATAGGATGAGCATCTATAAGCAGCTTCTTATACTAAAAGGAAAGAACATGATTGGGACCAAACCCTTCTTCATATTCGAGCCCTTGGTACCAGGCATGCAAATCTTCTTTCATTTTTACTTCCTCGAAAGATAGAGAAGTTGAATTGGAATGATAAAAAGGGATTTGATCAGTAAAAATGAGCCTTGAACCAATATTTCCGAAAACACCTTCTGCAAGAGTGGGCATCTCCCACCAGATCTGAATATGAGTAGAAGTCCATATGCGCCTTAGGAATTATGGGTCTCACCAATACGAATCACCCCAAAAAACTTCCCCAGACAAAAGTGAAAGGGTTGCACCAAGGTACTTGGAGACAGAGAGAGATCAATCATTGATCCAGAGCATTATCCAACAAAGTACGAGCCACAAAGAAGAGTTCAAAGAAAAGCCCAAACGAAGGCTTCAAATACTTATACCTGGCACAAAGATGGAACACCGATATGAAGGCCCAAATTCAGGATGAAGTTGTAAGGGAGAGACTTTTAGATTGTTCATAACAACGACCTAAAAATCAGAGAAGGGTAGACGCATCCCTAACATAGTGAATAGACACTCGTATAGGGGAACCATGAAATCCTCGATAGAGCCACACACCCTCTCACACTGCCTACTAACGGAATCGTCAAATTCAACGTATTACCTATTATGATGTTGGCCCGAGTTACGACTTTGGCGGTGTCTAACATAAAAGGAGTCCCAACTATTTCAACGGGCACTCAATGATACCTACTTGCATTGGTCGACTCTATTAATTGAATATCTTTACAAGCCAATACATCAAGTCTATGATGATCACTAGGATTGACCCAAGACATAGCCTCATGCTGCCCTTCACACTCTAAGTGATGAATGATCTCTTCATCACTAGGATCATGAACAATCGACTCCCGATATGTTTGAACAAAATGACTAACACATTCCCTCCTTTAATGAGCAACCTCTATTTCTACCTCGATCAAGACATGAGGAGGCATAAGTCTCTCGGAAAGGTTTCCCCACTCACCGGATTCCAAAGGGAAAGGATATTCTAAAGTGTTCATGGATGAAGTTTCATCTGACAGAGATTCTCGAGACAAATTCTCTACCTACAAACCATCACTCAATACAATGATTCCTGATTCAGAACCCCCACTGATAGAAGGGAAGGAATGAGACTTAAACTTCATTGTCCCTCTCAAAGATAAAGAAACACTACCCTCTAAGTCACTCTTGAAGATAATAGGGTTACCACTCATCGTAATAAAAATGCAATAAGGACTTGAGTAAAAGTTGATGAGAAGAGAAGGTACCTTGAAATAGAAAGGCAAAGACTCTGAAATGATAAAGGAAGCTGAAAAATATAAGATTTAGCACTTCAAATTTATGAATGTGTGACAACGATTACTATGGGAAGTAAATGCTCTCAAATAAGAGGAAAATAATCGAAGAGACAATGGAAACTCAATCTATGGAAGAACTAAAAAATTCCCACGTCCTCTCTCTATCTTTATATATGTGAAGGCAACAAATTAGATCGAAAGCAGGAAATAAGGATAGATCGACGATCAAATTTTATCTGAAGAAGACAACCGCACTCGATTGTAGTTAAGTACAAAAAAAGTTGTGTCACGTTACCCTATACCTTTTCAGGTCACACGTCACATAAAAATGGTGAAACACTTCAATGATGGGGTTGCGTTCAATGTTCACATTCTCGTCACGCTTTGGCAAAACCAATACGGCGTATACTAGCCAATGCCTGGATAGACTCCTTTGAGGCCAATCACTAATCCTAAAATACTCCATCGACATCAAACATGCCCAACGAGTCTTAGGGGAAATTTTTATATGTCAGCCAAAGACCCAAAATGTACCAGTCTGTGCCGACTAAGATCCGGGACCCTCTGTTCCTTGGTGATCGAAGATCCAAGTTCCACTACTCATCACCAGCGAAAGGCCCAATGGCACGAGGTCCGTTATCTAGCATACTCCGCCAGGCCCTAGGTATAAATACCATATTAAATGATTCTTAGGTAGACAAGCAATCTCTAATTTCTAAATTTACTATCTTCGTATCGAAGATAGCAACACCGATTATCAACGTCGTATCAACATAGATACATCTGGTTCAAAAAGCATGGTGATCGTAATCTTTGATCCACGATACCACATCTGCGAAGAACATCGAAACCTTCATTCCACTGTAATTTCTACAATCACCATTATTTTTTATTCTGCAACCAAATAGTTATCAAAAACACAAAAGTAAAATAAGATTTAGTTTATATAGGTTTAAATGCATATTGACCCATAACTTTTTCAAATGTGTGATTTTGACTCTTTTTTATTTTGCAATTTTGACTTCTAAGTTTGTTGTGATTTTGTTTCAGACAAATTTTAACTAGATTTTATTGACGTGTAGAATACATCACGTGACACTATACATGAGTCAAAAATGCATATTCACTGAGTCAAAAATTGCATATTAAATTGAGCATTGTTATTCCTACACTAAATATTACACCTAATACTTACACCAAGCATTGTTCACCGTATTTCTACGGTGAACAATATTTTTATTTTTTTAATAAATAAAAAAAATATTTATAAAAAAATATTTTTATAATAAAAATATAAATTTTTTCATTAATCAACTTTATTATTGTATTAACCACAAAAATATAGGTGATTAATCACATATTTTACTTATAATTCATTAACAAAGTTTACTACTTAATTAACCAATAAAATACATGATATTAACCAAATTCGGATATTAAAATATAAAATATAATCATTAATTTTTAACCAAAGCCTGTATTTCATATTTTAATGTCAGAATTTAGTTAATATTATGTATTTTATTGGTTAATGAAATAGTAAACTTGATTAATGAATTATAAGTCAAATATGTGGTTAATAACCTATATTTTTTGTGGTTAATTCAATAATAAAATTGATTAATAATTTTTTTTTATATTTATGTTATAAAAATAATTTTAAAAATATAAATGTTTTTTTTATAAATATATTTTTTATTTATTAAAAAAAATGAATATTGTTTACCGTATAATTATGATGAATAGTGTATGATGTAAGTATTGGGTGTAACATATGAGATAAAAATATCATTATTGCATTAAATTTTATACATTTCATTCACAATAATAACACTGGCAACTAACTAAATAAGTCATACAAAGCATGTGGGAATGAATATTATGTGAAGAAGGAATACAAAAATGACTCTCTTTGTGTTTTATTTCATCTATTTTATGTGTTTTTTTCTTGTTTCTATTTATTATATTTGTTTCTTATTTTATCTATTTATTGTGTCATTTTCTTCTTTATACAATAAAAATATAAGAGATTTAGTTGAAATCTAAATGAATTATGAGAAAAGAGAGAGAAAAAAGAGGTGGAGAAGGATTATCAGTTATAATAATTTGATTTAATTTAGGTTTGACTCTTTGATTTTTTATTTAATTTTGCTCACTCTATTTTAAAATTTGATGTATTGTTCATTCTTATATATATATATATTTTAAAATTATATTCTAATAATAATATAAATTATTATATTTAATGTAAAAAATAACAGTTTTAATTAATTACATTAAAATATAAAATTATTTAGTTTTTACTAGAATCTTTTCCTTAATTACATAAAATAATTTTCCAAAAATCTATTTCAAAATAAAAATTTATAATCAATTTTATGTGTTGTATTATCACTTATCAATTGTCCTAATAATAATCTGTATTATTCTAATGTTCATAGTGTAGCTAATTCCGAACTGTTTGAATTTCTCTAACCTATGCCAATGTTTGTTTTAAGAGATCTTTTACTATGTATGGTATGGTTTTTTTAGTGGATAAGTTAGGCTGCAAATAAGAATGACTCAATCACATATTTTTTAAAAATTATTTTTTAATAATAACTTTGTGAAAATCTATTTAAATTAACCTTTAATTAATAACTTTTTTAAAACTTTAAAAATAAACATAATAAAAAGAAACAAAAATTTAAATCAAATTTTAATAAAAATAATTTAACATTAATATTTAATATTAGACAAATCATATATTTTATTCTCATGAATATAACATTTGAAATAATACATTCCATTGACAATAAAGTTGTCAACTATGTCTCCAATACAATTACATATGGAAAGGAATTGTCTCACTTTAATTTTTGATTCATATGTAACTTTATTTTTATTTCACATGATATCAACAATTTTCGTTGTGAAATAATATATTTTATAGATTTAATATGACATATAGTTACCAACGCAATTAAGAGGAAATTGATTGAAACAATTTCCATTATATATGCACTTCATTTTTAATGTAATAATATAATTCACCAAAGACATGTGATAATGAATATCATAATATTATCTAAAGTAGGAATATACATAATTCTATTTATTTATTTAATTTATTCTATTTTTTTTATTTAATTTATTCTATTTGTCTTTTGTTTTTTATTGTATTCGTTTCTTATTTCATCTATTTTTTACAATAAAATAAAATATTTATCATTTTTATATTAGTTGTTAAAAAGATTTAATAAATATCTAAAATATAAAAGAAGAGAGAGAAAAAATATAAGATTCTGTATAATATACATTAAAAAAATACATTATATGAGATATTAATTTGATTTTGATACAACGCAAGTGCCTAGCGACATCATTATATACAAGTCCATAAAATAAAATATAAAATATGACACATGAAATACAATAGTGCCTAAATAAAAATTAAGATCTATGTATAATATCTTCATTGCACACAATCCACAGTAGAAGATCACGATAGTCACAATCCTTTGAAACATCATCAGACAACTTCTCTTGCATATAACTTGCAAACAACACCTGGAAACAAAACATAATATTGGGTGAGATAACAATCTCAATGAGTTCCCCAATCCTATAGGTTCACTTAGCTCTGCAGAGTTTCTAATTGATTCTTAACTCAAGTCTTCATCTTTCGGTACTTGTATATCACTAACATAACGTAACTAAGACATAAGTATTTAAGGGATATTTACAATGTACGAAAACAAGTCACTTGAGTTCACATAACTCAATAAATCACTATTTAGATTCACGGAACATCGATCCCCGAGCGGTCCTACATTTAGGGCAAGGCTCAATTCACACATGCTCGTATGATTCAACATTCGTATGAGACTTGAACCCACTTTGAGTTTCTTCCACGATACAATGGTTTAATTATTTTGTGACAAAGGTTAATTCAGAATTCATGGTAAAGGTAATTCAACTCAACAGAGTTCAAGAAGTCTTGTAAGAAAAATGGTATTGAGCATGAGGTGACTGCTCCATACACTCCACAACATAATGGTCTTGCTGAAAGGAGAAATAGAACTCTGCTTGACATGACAAGGGGCATTATGAAGGAGAAGAATCTACCTAAGCAATTGTGGGGTGAAGGAGTTGCCAAATCAGCATATTGTGAGTGTAACTTCCTTTAGGTGTATTTTGTATGATGGCAAAACTAGGATACTTTAGCGTTTATGTATATTGGACGGTATCCTCTGAGTCTTAATGTGCATCTTAGTATTAGGAAGCATAAAACATTTTGAAAATAATTTAGAAAAGGGTAGAAATGATTCTACTTGGATAAAATGTGTTTTTATGCAAGATACATGCTTATGTATCGACAAATATGTTGAATAAGTCGGCACATGTTATTAAGTTTTTAAGTCATTAGCTTCTGTTTATCAATGTGTTTACACAAATAGCATACATGTTGACACATAGAATACAAATTTCTTCTATGAACCGACACATGCAAGGTATAAGTTGACACATGTAGCGTCTGTTTGATGTGTCAATTGTGGAGGGGTTTCAGGTCGACACATAGATAAAAAATTTCTTCTATGAATCGACACATGACCTATAGAAGTCGACACATGCTTCAAAAGTTTTGACACATGACTTACATTGGTCGACACATACGATGCATTTTTCTAAAAAATCATATTTTTTCAAATCTTTTTCATTCCTTTTCCCTCCAACACACACACACACACACACACATATCTATATATATATATATATATATATATATATATATATATATATATATATATATATATATATATATATATATATATATATATATATATATATATATATATATATATATATATATATATATATATATATATATATATATATATATATATATATATATATATATATATATAGACACACACACACACACACACACATACCTCATACATGCATCATTTAAAAAAAAAACCAGGAATATACAAAGAGTTCTCTTCATCTTCAACCTATGTGATATGCATACACATAAACAAATTATACATAATCTTTTTTTGTTTAGGATCCATCTAGAATCAAATTTGATAACATCAAACTTAGGTTATTGAACTGTAAATTGGGTTGAGAATCTTTGGGGGTTTCAAATAAGAAAACCAAGTTGAGGTTTTCCTTTGAGATCAATTGACCATTTGAAGGTTTTAGACAAGATTACGCAAGTTGGATTCAACCGAGTGAAAGCTTCATTATATGAGATAATAATTTGATATTGATACAACACAAGTGCCCAGCGACATCATTATATACATGTCCATAAAATAAAATATAAAATATGGCATATGATATACAATAGTGCCTAAATAAAAACTAAGATCTATAATATCTTCATTGCACACAATCCACAACAGAAGATTATGATAGTCACAATCCTTTGAAACATCTTTAGACAACTTCTGGCAAACAACACCTGGAAAACAAAAATAATATCAGATGAGATAACAATCTCGATGAGTTCCCCAATCCTATAGGTTCACTTAGCTCTACAGAGTTTCTAATTGATTCCTAACTCAAGTCGTCGTATTTTGTTACTTGTGTATCACTCACACAACGTAACTAATACATAAGCATTTAAGAAATATTTGCAATATATGGCAACATGTCACTTGAGTTCACATAAATCAATAAATCACTATTTAGATTCACGAAACATCGATCCCCGATCGGTCCTACGTTTAGGGCAAGGCTCGATTCACACATGCTCGTATGATTCAACATTCGTATAGATATCAAGTTCTTTATAGAACTCGAACCCATTTCAAGAACCGTCACTCGTATGAGACTCGAACCCACTTTGAGTATCTTTCACCATATGTGACTCGGACCAACTTTAAGTATCTTTCACCGTATGAGACTCGAACCCACATAGGTGTCTACCTTTCCCCAATACTCCTCCATGGTTGGGTCTCTAACTCATTTAAGGCACGAATCATTGGTGTCACAACCCAGTTTCTACTAGGCATAAGCATCTCAAATGGGATGTGCATGGTCATGGGAAAATCTGAATATGTGATTAGGTTTCCACATCATTGTGATTGCTCTCATCAATCACTAGATGATCATATTCACAAATTCTCACAGCATCAACTCATGTTCCATACAAAGCATATTAGTTCGTGATTAGGCTAAAATTATAGCGACTACTCGTCCATGATACAATGGTTTAATATTCTTGTGACAAAGGTTACTTCAGAATTGATGGTAAAGGTTAATTCAACTTAACAGAGTTCAAGAAGTTTTTTGAGAAAAATGGTATTGAGTATGGGGTGACTACTCCATACACTCCACAACATAATGGTCTTGCTAAAATGAGAAATAGAACTCTGCTTGACATGACAAGGGGCATTCTGAAGGAGAAGAATCTACCTAAGCAATTGTGGGGCGAAGGAATTTCCACATTAGCATATTGTGAGTGTAACTTCCCGTTAGTTGTATTTTGTATGATGTCAAAACTAGGATACTTTAGCGTTTATGTATATTGGACGATATCCTCTAAATCTTAATGTGCATCTTAGCATTAGGAAGCATAAAACATTTTGGAAATGATTTAGAAAAGGTTAGAAATGATTCTACTTGGCAAAAATGTGTTTTTATGCAAGATACATGCTTATGTATTGACACATACGTTGTATAAGTCAACACATGTTATTAAGTTTTTAAGTCAGTAGCTTCTGTTTATCAATGTGTTGAGACATATAGCATACATGTTGACACATAGAATAAAAATTTCTTCTATAAGCCGACACATGCAAGGTATAAGTCGACACATGTTGATGAATTTTAAAGCCTGTAGCGTCTGTTTGATGTGCCAATTGTTGAGGGGTTTCAGGTCGACACATAGATAAAAAATTTCTTCTATGAATCGACACATGACCTATAGAGGTCGACACATGCTTCAAAAGTTTTGACACATGACTTACATTGGTCGACACATACGATGCATTTTTCTAAAAAATCATATTTTTTCAAATCTTTTGCATTCCTTTTGCCTCCAACTTCCACACACACACACACACACACACACACACATACACACACACACACACACACACACACACACACACACACACACACACACACACACACACACACACACACACCTCATACATGCATCATTTATAAAAAAAACCAGGAATATACAATGTGTTCTCTTCATCTTCAACCTATGTGATATGCATACAAATTATACATAATCTTTTTTTGTTTGGGCACGATCTAGAATCAAATTTGATAACATCCAACTTAGGTTGTTGAATTGTAAATTGGGTTGAGAATCTTTGGGGGTTTCAAATAAGAAAACCAAGTTGGGGTTTTCCTTCATGATCAATTGATCATTTGAAGGTTTTAGACAAGATTATGCAAGTCGTATTCAGCCGAGTGAAAGCTTCATTATATGAGATATTAATTTGATTTTGATACAACACAAGTGCCTAGCAACATCATTATATACATGTCCATAAAATAAATTATAAAATATGACATATGAAATACAATAGTGCCTAAATAAAAACTAAGATCTATGTATAATATCTTCATTGCACACAATCCACAACAGAAGTTCACGATAGTCACAATCCTTTGAAACATCATCAGACAACTTCTCTTGCATATACTTGTAAACAACACCTGGAAAACAAAAATAATATCAGGTGAGATAACACTCTCAATGAGTTCACCAATCCAATAGGTTCACTTAGCTCTACAGAGTTTCTAATTGATTCCTAACTATCACACCCCGATTTTGACCATGAATCACCGATTCAACACATTCATCATAGCTATTGCATCTCTACGTAGCATAACATGCATTCCATACCGCATAATGCCTAGAATATCAGTCGAAATAATTTTTTGGAATCACAAGCGAACCAGTTGAATTAATCACCAGATGTGCGTCAAATTAATAGACGAAAAATAGCTTTGTTTCTCACAACTATGGATGGCGAAGAGCTCATTCACCTTGTGAACTCTGATGCAGTCAAAAGATACTATGCCTAACAAAAACCCGTTAAGTCGAAAACCTGGAAGGGCGACTTAGTCAAAAATGGGCATCCCGGTGGACTGAAAACCCGAAAGGACGGTTAGGCAACAGTTAGGGATAATAAAAAAATGGTAGCTCGCTAAGTTGAAAACCCTAAAGGGTGACTTAGGAAAAAAAGAGCGTCCCGGTGGATTGAAAACCCGAAAGGACGATCCAGGAAAAATTAGGGACAAAATGCATAGACTGCATCAGTTGTCACTGATCAACACAGAAGAGCCAAAGATGGAAGATCAATCCAGTTGCTCCCTTCAGAAGCGAAGTCTCGTGGAGTCCTTGTTATTAGGGATAGTAGTAGTCATTGTGATTCAATGTAAACCTTTCCCCATTGCCATTTTCAAATTTTTAACATTCCATGGAGCTACTGAAGGAGATGATTGATCCAAAATGCAGCGAAATTTAAAATTTCTCCTTTAATGATCCTTACGAATGGGCATGATCAGTAATAGAATCATTACCTCTTGTGGCGATTGTAACCTTTGATGCAGATCTACGGAGCGATCACGAACGTTGAACAATGACAACGCCTCTACTCAGTCCACACGAACGGATTCCTTCAATCCCAGTGCTAGCTGCTACGAATGAAGGCATTGAGTGACAGAGAGAGAGAGAGAAACGAAATTGCAACTACACAAATG
The DNA here is from genome assembly GCF_024323335.1 of Lathyrus oleraceus. Taxonomy (NCBI): domain Eukaryota; kingdom Viridiplantae; phylum Streptophyta; class Magnoliopsida; order Fabales; family Fabaceae; genus Lathyrus; species Lathyrus oleraceus. The sequence continues at coordinate 403,264,203 of NC_066583.1, forward strand.
CTTCTGCACAAGGGTTCTATTTATAGAACTACTTGTGTGGGCTATTGAAGCGGGGTTTTCGTTACTTTTAGGTTTATTGACGAAACCAAAAGTCAACATATAATTCGAGTCACCACCGCACTTTTATTTGTCCAAAGGAAAGGCTAAAAAGCGAACAAAAGCCAAGTAAGAAGTTTTTCAAATCAAAAACTAATAAAAATGTTAGAGATCTAGGTAATGGGGTTGGTTATGAAACGGGAAGGTTTTACGCACCTAAAACATCCTTAGTACTCTAAGGGAACCCTTTTTCCAAATATGTGCTGTATGTTGCTATTTGTGAAAAGATTTGTGCAAAAGATTGGAGAGATGAGAAAAGAATAGACTATATTTACAAATTTTGTTGTTTGAATGGATGAACCCATTGCCTACGTATCATCACAAAGGAGGATCAAAACCTCGTAGTTCGGGGTAAAAATCTCAAAGATTGGTGAATTGATTTGATCAAAAGTCTTAAGGTCTTTTGTTATCAGAGGGAGAGCACTTAACCTAAACCAACAATCCACCATGTGAAGAAGGATTCAACATGCTAGTGAGGGGTTAACCCTATAATAAGCATGGAAGGCTTACAATCCAACACTAAGGATGAGATGAGATTTACATCAACCACTATGATAACTCAAACCTATGACTAATGTTTTTGAAAAGTTTTAACAAAGTGGCCATTGGAACCACAAAACAACTTGAAATGGGTTATATTTACAAGTTAAATTTATTTACAAAAAATAAAGTCAAAGTTGGATTAAGATTTATTTACAATGAGTATTTATGAAAATAGTTTTGAAAAGTCAAAGGCATAAGGCCTAGGTTTCTAATTTGAAACAAAGTCAAAGTATTGAAAATGATTTTTGGCTTGGTTAGAGTAGGGAGAAGAAGAGAAAGGGCTATTTCTAAGGCATACAAAGATAAGAGGGGAAAGATAAAACCCTTGGAGTTCCTTTTCTTGAAGTCATAGAGATGACTCAAGATGCTCATTTCCTTTGAATGTAGCATACAAACAAGCAATCAATAATTTGAATTCAAGCTCCTAGGATCTCCATTTATCTTGGCTCTTAACTTGGCTACTCATGACAATGGTCCTCTTTTCACAATCTCAAGGTGGGATCCCTATCACACAAAAGCAAAACATCAAAAAAATTCACAACACAATAAGGGGAATGGACAAAGAATAAGTTGGAGGAGAAGTCCTTTGAGATCAACTTTGAATTTTAGCATTCTAAAGGCATGAGGCCTAGTTGCTCATCAACAAATTTTGCATTCTAAAGGCGTGAGGCCTAGTTGCTCTTGAACTCCTTTAAGCATAGGTAAGTCCTAATTATAAGTCCTTTCTCCTTTTGCATTTGGCTCACACAAAACAAACACAAAGCAAACACAAGATATCAATATATTTATATACAATAATGGGCTCAAATGAGCAAAAGAAAAATGACATAACATAAAATATGTGCTCAAACGAGCAAAGTGAAAATCAATATGAATAATGAGCAAGAAATAAATGACACTAAAAATAAATGGCATAAAATTAAATGCTCAAATTAAAGTTAGTAGTTAGTGAGGTTATGTTAGCTTGTCATAAGACAATGTAGCGCTATGTTAAGCAATCGTAAGTGGACTAATGTAGTAGTCACACCTATCTGAGGCCGGTCAATAAAAATATAGGCAAAGAACACAAGTTAGAGAACATGACTAGTAAGCCAAGCTCCATAAACTTGCCATGCCAAACTAAAGGGGAAAGGCATTGTATTGACTTTTAGTTATTTGCTTGACCAAGAAGCAACCTATCTTGGACACAAAACAACTCACTTGATCATGGATCAAGTTGAGTTTGGTTTGGATCAAAGAAGGTTGAACTTCTCATTTGTCAAGACCAACTACAAGACTTTAACTCATTGGCCATTGATGGAAATAAAGGGATGAAGATGAAAGGGAAGGGAAAGGAAGACAACAACCAAATCCAATTGATCAAATATGAATCAAATCATCATCAATCAACACCAAACAGAAGAGAAATGAAGATAGCAAGTCAAAGAGTCAATGGTATTTTTTTTGGTATTTTTTGAATTAAAATAAAATGCAAATAAAAAATAAAAAAATAAGGTCAAACCTCAAATTCAATTTAAAACAACTTCAATGAGTCCAATCAAATTCTCATAGGTTCAACATAGTCAAACAAGTTTTGACTAATTTTCTCACATATTTTTGAAATCAGAAAACAATTAAAAACAATTAAAAATAGCATAATATGAATTAAAATATCAAATAATCTCAAAACAATCCAGAAATTGTTGAGACTATTTTTCATTGATTTATCATGATCCATAAATGCTATGAAAATATTTTTGGAATTTTCAAAAGTCAGAAAGTATTTTAAAATGAATTAAAACTATTAAAAATCAAATAATCCATGAAAAATATCAAATGAAGACACAAAAATAATTAAAAATCATAATATGATACTAGATTTTTCAAGAATTTTTTTGGAGTTGGTCTCATATTTTTATGACCTCAAACGAATTTTTAATGAATTTTTGAAAATCAAATGAATTAACTGAAAATAAAAGAAAATGGAATAAATGGAAAAAAGCGCAGCCACATGATGCAACTCATTAGTTGACATGACATCAAGGGATGGTCCAGATCATAGGGAACACAGTGTGGTTGTGTCAAACGCGCAACAACATGCATTGAATGAAGTAAACACAATGAATGAACAAGATTAAAACGTGGAAACCAAATCCAAGGGCCAGGAGGATGCACACGTGGTGGTGGGGGTGGAAACCACCATCTTCTCCGGCCAGACAACAAATTTCGGCCACCAGTTGCAGGAAAATGAACTTTAATGAAAATTAAAAACAAGGCCATGGAAATGAAGCTCGTGTGGTGGAGATCATCACTGTACCAATGGATCTTCCTCACTCTTCCTATATTGAGAGAAATATGAAGGAGAAGATCATGGTGTTCAAACTGTTTGTTTATGAAATGATGAATTGAAAGCACCAATGGCTTGCCTCAAGTTGAGGACTTCAAAAATCCACAGAAACACAAGGATACTACATTGTATTAAGAGTTCTAGATCCAAAATGTTTGAATGTATACCTTCAAATGGATGAACTTCAGGCCACAAATCCTTCAAGATCCTTGCTCCTCTTTGATCCTTGAGTGTAATGGAAGTGAAAGGCTAAGGAATTAGGCTTTGAAGCTCAACTAATGATGCTGAATTTCAAGCTCGAAAGTAAGAACAATTTTTTAATAATTCCTTTGGTATGGCTATGGTTTCAACTCGGCAGCAATTCAGATCTTCAAAAGGTTGAGAAATGAGGGAGATCCAGCCTCTATTTATAGCTAAATGTGGCTGATCACACACTTCTCTCATGTGCATGGAATTTGAACTTTGATGTGCATGGGCCTGTACAGGCGTATGGAAGGCCCAATGATGGCTGAAAGAGATTGCTGAGTTCATGTGAAGAGCAGCTGGATGTGTACATGAAATGGAAACAACTTGCATACCAAGTTATAACATGAAATATCCAAAATGCACCTAAATGAAGATAATTTGGAAACTCACAAATGGTAGATGCAAAAGAATAAAGTGAGTAATGGTTAGAAAGCCCTTGAAATAAGGGACAAAAGTTATGTTGGGAAAAAATTAATTTGGCCTTTGCAAATTGATGAAAACTGGATGTGAAAATCCAAGTACAAAACATATTCAAAACACTTTGAAAAATTTCACCAAAAGCAAGCTTAATCAAACCACTCTGTTTTCATGATGCAAGCTTCAAATGAAAAACCTTCAAAATCAAAGTTGTAGATATTCTCAAGATGATCAATTTAGACTCAAAATTTGCATCATTTGGATTGTCTATGACAAAGGTATGGGCATTTGAAGTTGGGTACTTTTTCAAATTCGATGAATTAGGTCCAAGATGACCTTTAATGTTTTGCATTATCACATGTATTTCTTTTATGATTATGAAATTTTATCCAACATAAAATTTTAAGTAGACATAGCAAGCTTTCTAATTAATTTGGTCTCACCTTATAATCACAAAAATTAAGGAACTTATGCCCTTGGTAAGTTGACCCAAAATTAGGGTTTCAGTCAAAATGACCTATAATGTTTTGAAATGAATGATGACCTTCCAAGTTTCAACTGGATTTCTGATGAACATAAAAGTTGTTCATATGGAGCTTAAGAACATTTGTTATATTTGGGTCATCTTCATTTGACAAACTCATCAAAAGGTATATCTCAATGGTGCTCAGCTTAGTCAGATGACTTGACTGGTCAACTTTTCAAGGCCAAACTTCCAACCTTGATGAATAAGTAATTGAGGATCCTCAAAGAGGCTCACATATGCATAAAATTATGAATGAAAGAACTTCCCTTAATTAAATTTGATCAGAGGTTGAGATTGCTTCATGGACAAGGCACAATCAAAGCACAGTGGAATTAGGGTTTCCTTGGGAAACAACCTTCAAGCCCTTTGGGTAATATTTAATCAAATTGGCAAATTGAGATACTTGGGAGACATATATGATGATTAGGAACTTTGTGGGCCACTGCCATTCTTTTTCTCATCTTCATCTAACCATTTCATTGGGCTTAGGAGCATCCTAGGAGCATTGTGGAGCACATGATCACTTGCTCTTCAAAACAACAAGAATTAGTGACATATTTTTGTGCTTTTGGTTAGTAATCAAATAAGAAAAGAAATAATATACAATACAAGCATGCTTGGTGATCTCAAAACACTCAAACAAGTCCCAACCCTTAGGGTCTGACAGATGCCTCTATTTAAGGTCATTCTAGCCGGAGATATGAAGGTTAAAATCTTCGTCTCGACGAGATAGAATGAACTTAAATAATAGCAAAGAGACGAATTTTGGTCCCTAAGAGACCTCATGATGCAAATGTATGCATGCAAAATAAAATCTTCATGGTGAATAATTGCCACAAAGGAAAAGGAATCAGAAGAGACTGAAAAATCGATAGGAGTAACACACTCACTAGGGAGACATAGACTATGGGGGGAAATAAGGTAAAAATGCGTGAGCAGGTCACGACTTGAAGACTTGCTGGGAGACACGAAGGGATTCCACGAAAATAAATCGATGGGAAGACTCGAGCTGACGCAAAGATGCATGTGTTAGGGAATATGCCAATACAACACAACTATCCACAAAGGATACATCGGATAAAAAAATCCAGACTCAGACGGGGACGTCCACAAAGGACTCATCTGAGGAAGAAACAACGAGATATTACCAGTTACTGGGTAATAAACTCAAAGAGAGACATGTTGTCAAAACACCGGTTACTGGGTAAGAGAACAACACACTTAGGGAGAAAGAATATCTAAGACCGGTATAAGGGTGAAAGATATCAATCGTCTAAAACATATGAGGAAGACCCAAAAGGCACATCTCAACTCAGGAAAATCTGACTCCACAGGGGACAAAAAGTCATACAGGGAGCAGAAGGAAGGAACACCAGGGATACCGGTTACTGGGTATATAATAGGTGACCAACCAGGCGTGAATTGGGAGCATATCCAAGACACTCATCAACCGAAAGGAGGGCTGAAAAAGCAAACTCGACTTACAGGATGAACATTCGATTCCACAAGGAAATACGAATCTTACTCGACTGGGGAAGAAAAAGACTTCGATTAAAGAGCGCATGAGATATATTATCTACTACAGTAGGTAACATACTCGCATGGAAGATTATCCACAACCAGTTACTGGGTTAATAAAGGATAAATCAACCGAAAAGAAAGGACATCGAGATACCGGTTACTGGGTATACAATGACGACCAATCTGAAGGAGAAACAATCATTACCAAACAAGGGTGAATGAAAGATGACTCGCTAGGGACAAATTGCCTGACAAAAGCAATTATCCATGAGATATATCATCGGTTACTAGGTGGTATACTCAAAAACAAAGGAATATCAATACCGGTTACTGGGTAAAGTTAACCAACAAAGAGGGGATCACATCTACCGGTTACTGGGTAGAAAACCACAGAAATAGGAGTTATAACTATCGGTTGTTGGGTAGAAGGCCATAAAGTCCGATGGGAAAGGATGAACAATTACTGGTTACTGAGAAATTGAACAACTGGACCACAGGGAACTGCAGGGGATAACAAAAAGGAAGTCAATCTAGGAACAAACTAGAAAGACGCAATCAAACAAGACTCAACCCGATGAGGATATAACTCAGGGGAGTAACTCCATCCCGGTACACAACTGGGGAGGAAACTGAAACAATAATCATCCACGAGGACATAACTCAGTGGGGAATAAAGAAGGAAAGATAGACACTTTCTGCCTATGGGGCTGACTCTATATGGAGAGATCAGACACAAACATCTGCTTGGGGAATAATTTTTCACCAATAGCAGGATATAACAAGCAAAGATATATGGCAAAGAATGCGGCATGAATATCTGAATGCTATGATTATACATGTATATGCATCATTTGTGTATGATTAATGCTGACAAACAAACATATCTAACACAAACAAGTCCAAGAATCACGAGCAAACACTCGGTAAACATCTCAACAAGAAGGGCAAAGCCTACTGGAGAACTCAAGCTTGGGAACAACCCGAGAATGATGAAAATAAATCATCGAGGATATCAAACCTATCCCAGAGCTACACTCGGTTAGGATACAAGGAAAATGTATTCAAGAGCAACGAAAGAAGAGAATCAAACAAAGGACTCAACTCTGATGGAGGATCAACTCTGGGACAAGAATGAACATGGGAAGACTTTAACCATAGCTGGGGATAGGCAAAGTAAAAAGCTTCCAACAGCAAGAAATAACATTCTGCACAGGAGAAATCTTCCAGGAGCAAACAATTCTGGCAAAAGGAAGATGCAAAAGAACCTGTCGGGGAGTTTCCATCAACTCTCTCGGAGATAGGTGGTTAAAACAATAAGATCTGTCGGAGAAGAAACTCTATTGGGGAGGCTTATCAAGGAACAATGTGAAACTCTGTGGGGAACAACCACCAAACAGATGTACATCAATTAAAACACTCCCTTCTAACTGCTGGAAAGGAAACTCTACAAAGGGGAAAAATAGCATTTTGCTTTACTAGGGAAGGAAATAAACATCTGCTACACCAGCTCTCAATGCTAGAAGAAATCTTCAGACTCAGAGGAGATACAAACATCAAACTCTAATATGGCAACCCTACCGGGGAGAAGCTGTAAATGCTCTCGAGGGAACTACCCTGGCTGGGGAAATTGGAAACGAATCCTTCATCAACAAGCGACACACCGAGGAAATGATTATCACATGCTCACTCTCCTAGAGATTCCTACTCAGGCTGGGGAAAGACAACCTTCCTCATGAGTAAACAGTGAGGCAAGGAAAATTCTCAACTCAAAGCATACCAACTTTTATCAATCTATAAGGGATTTTAGGTCAATCCACTAAAGGAATGACAACCATATAATTGATAAAACACAAATGCAAGTGCCTGATATAGAGGGATACATGTCTCTAAAAGATCAAGGCAAGAACTGGAACAGAAGGGATCATCCACAGATCAACCATACAACAAATCATGGATTGCTAAGACTCCACGGGGGAAACGAGCATGTATGCACAAACAAACTAATCGAGAATCCGTTGGATGAACATCCACAAATCCTGCTAGGGGAAAGCAATCCAATAAGAAAGATCAATCCACTGCCATCAAAGAGAACTTCTCATATCAGACTCTCTGGGAAGCTGATGATGTATCATTCTTTTTGCGCTCGCTGGGGAGACAACTTGAAAGCTGATGAAAAGGATATAAGAATGCCAGAATATGAACAGATGTCTTACCTTTTGGTAATCATACTATCCTTGGGAAAGCACTGAGGACATTCCACTTATCTTTTCAGTCATTGCGAATGTTCATTTTGTTTAAAACAGTTTATTTATGAAAACTTTATTTGTTTAAAACAATGATATTTATCAATTAAAACATGCAAACATTTGTTAAACAGAAACGAATAAGAGTGCCAAGAGTTGGATAAAAGCTCAAATTTATTTAAGAAAATGGTAGTCCGCAAATGGCGAGACTCCATGGATCTTTACAAATTTTGAAATTGGTGATATACATGGAAAAAGGGCTACACTGAACATAATGACCGTTTCTCCACCAACTCTAAATCCATTGTATTCGAAACTTCAGTTGATGATGACTGAGCGAGAATCTTTGACAGACAAAAGTTGTAGAACAAAGTCTTGTCAGGATGCAGTTACTTGCCAAATCCCTAATTTTTGCCTAGATTGCCCCAGGGTGAGGTACTCAATCTAGCGGGATATATATTCATCATTATTTTATGTCTCTAACTTTTTCCTGGACTGCCCTTTCAGGTTTTCAATCCACCGAGACACTCATTTTTCCCTAAGCCGCCCTTTCGGGTTTTCAACTTAGCGAGCTATTCTGTTTTTATTTTAGGCGAAGTATTTCTTGACTGCATCTGAATTCACAGGACGAGTGAAATCCTCCCCATCCATAGTTGTGAGCAACAGAGCACCGCCTGAAAAGGCTCTCTTAACAACGTATGAACCTTCGTAGTTTGGAGTCCACTTGCCCCTGGAATCGGGCGCGAAAGACAAGACTTTCTTTAGCACGAGGTCACCTTCTCGGAACACATGAGGCTTGACCTTCTTATCAAAAGCTTTCTTCATCATTTGTTTATACAACTGACCATGGCACATGGCAGTTAATCTCTTCTCTTTAATCAAATTCAACTGGTCGTAACGACTCTGAGCCCATTCAGCCTCAGTCAACTTGGCTTCCATCAAGACTCTCATTGATGGGATATCGACCTCTACGGGGAGCATAGCCTCTATGCCATATACAAGAGAGAAAGGGGTTTCCCCTGTTGAAGTGCGGACAGATGTACGATAGCCATGCAAAGCAAATGGCAACATCTCATGCCAATCTTTGTACGTAACAACAATCTTCTGAATAATCTTCTTGATGTTCTTGTTAGCAGCTTCAACAGCCCCATTCATCTTGGGTCTATAGGGAGAAGAAATATGATGTGCAATCTTGAACTCGCTACACAGCTATTTCATCATCTTATTGTTCAAGTTGGATCCATTATCAATAATGATCTTATCTGGCACACCATATCGGCATATGAGTTTGCTCTTGATAAACTTCACAACCACCTGCCTGGTCACATTTGCATACGATGCCGCTTCAACCCACTTGGTGAAGTAATCAATGGCCACGAGAATAAAACGGTGACCGTTCGACGCCTTAGGTTCAATCATACCAATCATGTCAATTCCCCACATGGAGAAAGGCCATGGTGAGGAAATAACATTCAGAAGTGTCGGTGGAATATGAATCTTATCCGCATAAATCTTACAGTTGTGGCATTTCTTCACAAACTTGCAGCAGTCAGACTCCATTGTCAGCCAATAGTAGCCTGCTCTCAACATCTTCTTAGCCATAGCATGTCCATTGGAATGAGTACCAAATGAACCCTCATGGACTTCAGTCATCAACAACTCTACTTCGTGTCTATCCACGCATCTGAGCAGAACCATGTCAAAATTCCTCTTGTAAAGCACATCGCCATTAATGTAGAAACTGCCAGATAATCTCCTCAAAGTCTTCTTATCTTTAACAGATGCCCCAGGCAGGTAAGTCTGACTTTGGAGAAAACACTTGATATCATAATACCACGGCTTATCATCTTTCACTTCCTCAAATGCAAACACGTGAGTTGGTCTATCCAAGCTCATCACGATAATATTTGGGACTTCATTCCAATAACTGACAGCAATCATTGAAGCAAGCATAGCGAGAGCATCCGCCATCCGATTCTCATCTCGAGGAATATGATGGAAGTCGACTTTAGTAAAGAAAGTTGAAATCCTCCTCGCATAACCTCTATATGGGATGAGGCCGGGCTGATTCGTCTCCCATTCACCCTTAATTTGATTAACAACAAGGGCCGAATCGCCATAAACATCAAGATGTTTGATCCTAAGATCAATACATTCTTCCAAATCCATAATACAAGCCTCATACTCCGCCATATTATTCGTGCACTTGAACATTAGCCTTGCTGTAAAACGAAAATGTGTGCCTTGAGGGGTAATAATCACTGCCCTAATACCATTTCCATACTGATTGACAGTGCCATCGAACACCATACCCCATCGGGAACCAGGCTCTGGCCCTTCATCGAGCGTAGGCTAATCATAATCTTTCATCTTTAAATACAGGATCTCCTCATCAGGGAAGTTATATTGCACGGATTGATAATCTTCAATTGGTTGATGCGCTAAATGGTCAGCCAAGATACTACCTTTAATAGCTTTTTGAGCTCTATACTCAATATCATACTCAGACAACAACATATGCCAATGGAAAATCCTCCCAGTTAAAGCAGGCTTCTCAAAGATATACTTGATTGGATCCATTTTGGATATCAACCAAATTGTATGATTCAACAATACTGGCGTAAACGCTTAGCAGCCCAAGCCAAAGCACAACATGTCTTCTCAAGCATTGAGTACCAAGACTCATAGTCGGTGAACTTCTTACTCAAGTAGAATATTGCGTGTTTTTTCTTTCCTGATTCATCTTGCTCACCGAGTACACAACCCATGGAATCATCAAGCACAGTCAAATACATGATCAATGGTCTCCCTTCAACAGGCGGAGACAGAATCAGAGGCTCAGACAGATACTCTTTGATACTGTCAAAGGCCTTTTGGCAATCCTCGATCCAATCGTGACACTGATCTTTCCGGAGGAGCTTGAATATAGGCGCACATGTGGCAGTCATGTGGGATATAAATCTCGAAATATAATTCAAGCGACCAAGAAAACCTCGGACTTGCTTCTAAATTTTGGGCGCAGGCATCTCTTGTATCGCTTTGACCTTGGCAGGATCAACTTTAATACCTCTCTCACTAACAATAAAGCCCAATAACTTGCCGGAACGGACTCCAAATGTACACTTGTTCGGATTCAAACAGAGTTTGTACTTCCTCAAGCGCTGGAAAAGCTTCAACAAGTGCTCTACATGTTCAATTTCCGTTTTCGACTTTGCAATCATATCATCAACATACACCTCGATCTCCTTGTGCATCATATCATGAAACAAGGTAGTCATAACACGTTGGTACGTGGCTCCGGAGTTCTTCAAACCGAAAGGCATCACTCGATAACAGACGGTTCCCAAAGGTGTGATGAATGTTGTCTTCTCCATATCCTCGGGTGCCATTTTAATCTGATTATAACCGGAAAATCCGTCCATAAATGAAAAGACATTAAATTTAGCTGTATTGTCTACCAACATATCAATGTGTGGTAGAGGAAAATCATCTTTCGGACTAGCTTTATTCAAGTCACGGTAATCCATACACATTCGGACTTTTCCATCTTTCTTAGGCACATGCACAATATTGGCCACCCATTGAGGATATGTAGAAGTCACCAGAAACCCCGCATTAATTTGCTTCTGAACTTCTTCTTTAATCTTCACTGCCATATCAGGATGAGTTCTTCTGAGCTTCTACTTCACAGGCACACACTCAGGCTTTAACGGGAAGAAATGTTGCACGATATCAATATCTAGACCAGACATGTCTTCATACGACCAGGAAAAGACGTCGACATATTCTCGTAGCAACTCAATCAACCCCTTCTTAGCAAACTCTTCAAGGAGAGCCCCAATCTTTACTTCACGAATGCAGTCTTTAGACCCCAAGTTGGTTGTTTCCAGATTCTCGAGATGTGGTTGAATGATCTTCTCCTCGTGCTCAAGCAGACGGGTAATCTCATCAGAAATCTCTTCAACATCATCTTCTTCTACCTCAAATACAGGGAACTCAAAGTTGGGAGATGACGTTGGATCATTATGTTCAATGGGTTTAATTAACCTGCATAATGATTTTGAGTATAAAAGAGATTTCAGAATTCAGACAAGGCAAATCATTATGTAGATGAAAAATTGATTTCATTCTCTTTTTAGGGTTTTATGGTGATCACCGATTTCATGCGAAAAGTAAAAATGAAAAGTAATTTGAAAAACAAACATTTAACATGCGATTATTGAATGAATATCATTATATTAATCAATTATGCCAACAATGTGTTCACTTCTCCTTTTGGCATGAGAGAAGGGTTTTTAAACAAAATGGACACATTACGTTGACTTATGGATAACTGTTAGAACATCAACAGCGACCCAATTATTGCAGATCCTTCCAGGTATGACAAAGTTGCCAAGGTCTTCCTCTTCATCTTCTTCAATGATGGCAGCAGCTTCCTAATCTTCAACGGTGTGGATGAAACCTCCACTCTGAAACAGCCCAAGATCATTGGAAACACCAGAAGAATACCCTACACCAGCCCGGGATTTATTATCTTCCATCTCTATCATTTTCCCTAAACCAGTAGTTGCACCATGCTCGATGGCCAACTTCGTGTCATTATAGGAGGCAAATGAAGAAAGTCCTTTCCTAGAAGGCTCAACAATAAATAAGGCTTGGAACGGAGTTCCAACCTCATCCTCAGCATCAATGTAGGAAAAGGAAGATAAATGGCTGACCAAGAGAGCCTTCTCTCCCCCTATCACCACCAACTTCTTGTTCTTAACGAACTTCTACTTTTGGTGCAGGGTGGATGTCACGGCGCCTGCCTCGTGAATCCATGGTCTACCAAGCAAACAACTATATGACGGATGTATATCCATGACCTGGAAAGTGATATGGAAATCACTAGGTCCAATCTTGATTGGGAGGTCTAATTCACCAATCACAGTTTTACGCGATCCATCAAAAGCTTTCACTACCACTTCACTCTGCCTCATGGGAGGCCTTTGATATGAAAGTTTAGCGAGAGTGGACTTTGGCAATACATTAAGTGATGACCCTGTGTCCACCAACACATTCGATAGGGCATCGTCTTTACAGTTCACGGAGATATGTAAAGCCAAATTGTGGTATTTTCCCTCCTCGAGAAGATCATCATCACAGAAGCTCAAATTGTTGCAGGCGGTTATATTTGCAACAATGCTGTCAAACTGCTCAATCGTGACATCGTGATCCACGTATGCCACGTCCAACACCCTTTGCAACGCTTCACGGTGTGGCTCTGAATTCATCAACAAAGATAAGACAGATATCTTTGATGGAGTTTGAAGCAACTGCTACACAATATTGTACTCACTCCTCTTGATGAGCCTCAGCATCTCATCACCATCCTATTTCAAAAGGCCAGACTGGCCAACCAGGATAGGAGCTTTAACAGATTTGTCAACAATAGGGTCAACACCCTTCACAACAAGAGTAGAATGATTTGAAGAAGAAGTCCCTACGGGACTGGCAGGATTGACAATAACTCTCTTCACGACGTCTTCATGGGATTTCGGCTGAGCCGAGAAAACACGACCACTACGGGTCACTCCACTAACGTCGGAAATGCTTACGACAGAGGTTGAGGGTAACGGCACCTCCTTTCCATCTTCTAGCATAACATCATTATAACGGTACAGAACCGCTCTATCTGATACATACGGGACAGGGCCCGCTGGCTTGGTCACAAGAGTTGGCACTGCTTTCTTTTTGCTGCCATCATACTTGATGACAACAGGATCAGGAATCTTGAACACTAGAGTGATAACATCAACTTCATCCTCATTACGATTCTGAAGTATCTCAATCATCCCTTGGTCTAACATCTCTTGGATGTCCTTCCTCACCTTGCGACATCCTCTTTCATTGATAGTGCACACCTGGCACCTATCATGATCATGCTCATAATGGTTGTGCTCACACAACAACTTATGCATCTCTACTAAGGACTGCCTTATGTCATTCACATAAAGGACTTTGTATTTACCAGGGCACTCCTGAACCATATTGATAGCTTCCTTCCCATGCTCGGGAAATGGGTTCTTCTTCACATTTGGGCCTACATCCTCGAAGAATAGTATCCCACTCCTCACATCGTCTTGCACTCACCAGAATGATACACACGGTGAAGTTCAGGCTTATACCACCATTGGGGATTGGCTGGCACATCAGGACGATCACGAGGAGTTATCAACTTCTTATCAATTAAGGAAGGATAAAGTTTAGCATAGGTCATAGGAATCGGGTCAAAGGTCACCCTCTTCCTCTCATAGTAGCTGGTGTTGGTGTTGTTATTGTTACAAGGCTGGTAAGCCTGTTGTGATTGACGATGTTGTTATTGTGGTTGTTGAGTTTCTCTAAAAGCAGGTGCTATATGAGCCACCTGGTGTTGATTAACAGCGGGTCGTACCTCTTTCCTCCTCACAGAGGGCCTTCTCTTAACATGGTAAGAAACATCATGAGTCTCCCCTTTTTTCTTCCTAGCAAATCCTCCATATTTCTTTGCCGAATGGTCATCACGGGACAATCGTCCTTCACGAACTCCCTCTTCTAGCCTCATCCCCATATTTACCATTTCGGTAAAGTCCGAGGGAGCACTAGCAATCATGCGCTCATAATAGAAAGAGCTCAAAGTCTTTAAGAAGATCTTTGTCATCTCCTTCTCCTCCAAGGGTAGCACTATCTCAGCTGCCAATTCCCTCCACCTCTGGGCATATTCCTTGAAGGTCTCCTTATCCTTCTGGGACATCGCCCTCTGCTGATCTCTGTCTAGAGCCATATCCACATTGTACTTGTATTGTTTCACAAACGCCTCTGCAAGGTCATTGAAAGTGCGGATGCTTGCACTCTCCAGCCCCATATACCACCGGAGCGCAGCACCTGTCAGGCTATCCTGAAAGTAGTGAATCAGCAGTTGATCATTATCTGTTTGGGTCGACATCTTGCGAGCATACATCACAAGATGGCTGAGTAGACATGTATTTCCATTGTACTTCTCAAAGTCAGGCACTTTCAATTTAACTGGTATTTTTATGTTGGACACCAAGCACAATTCAGTAGCACTCTTCCCAAAAAGGTCCTTACCTCTCAAAGTTTTCAACTCCTTGCGCAGCTCAAGAAATTGATCTTTCATCTCATCCATTTTCTCATATACGTCCGGGCCCTCAGATGGCTCGGAATGATAAATGGTGTCTTCCACACGAGGTAAGGTGTGCACAACGGGAGGTGGCACAGACAGGACCGGGCTAGATGCTGGCAAAGAAGCAAAGGTGGGAGCGAAACCCTCTAGTACAAAGTTAGATGGCATTCCCCAAGTGAATCCAGCTGGAATATTAGGAGCGAAGTGGGCGGTGGAGGCAGACACTATTGAGGTAACCACTTCGGAGACGACAATTCTCGTGGGAGGAGTTGCAGGAGTTGGAGAAGCTTGACTTTGCGCAGCAAGGACTGACTCCATCATGGCAGTCAAATTGGAAATTTCCTCTTCCAGATCACTATTTTCTTGTTTAAGGTGTTCCATGATCTTCTGATGATTTGCTCATGTGTTGTACCGGTGCGTCAACTTGTCTTCAAAATAAATGAAGAGCAAAGAGTTAGACCACTGTATCAGAGCTCGAAACCAAAACCTGCTTATGCATATGATGCATCCAATGCTCGTGCATATGATTTGTTTTTTATCAGAGGAATTTTATAAAGATCTATCTGCAAATATTTTGAAAGTATTGAACCTTTTAAGACATATGTGGAATACTCATAGCAATATAATATTTGGAAACTCTTTACACCAAAGAAGTAGTACGATCTCGGTAACCAAATACAATACAAGAGAAAAGGAGAATAAACATCCTATAGAGCCTTAGAAACAATCATCCAAAGCCTTCGAGATCGGAAGATACGTAGCACGAAGCCTCTCATAAGCTGCTTCCATGTCGACCTTCTCCTTGTCGAGCTGATCATATCTCTTCTTCCAAAACCTAGACGAGTGAGGAAGGAGAGAAGTAACCACATCATCGGGCTCATCAATAACCTGATGCTCTAGAAACTCAATCACTACATCCTTATCTTTGAGCTGCTGAAGAAGCTCCTCACGCTCATGAACCCAAGCACGCGAACGATCTTCGTCTCTCAACTCCTCTACTCCTTGATTTGGGAGGGTTGAAGGCCCAACCATAACCATAGGGGTAGGTCTCGGATACTCGTACGACATGCGGTACTCAAGAGCTCTCTTCCTTACCCAAGAGGTGTAAGGTTCCAAAGCAACACAATTCTTCGGACCAAGCTCATTCCTCCATTTCCTATGAACCTTGGACCAGGCGCAGATCATCCTATCCTTCAAGTTTTGGGGATCTTTACCCTCTTGAAAGAATAATCCTTCCAACGAAATGTTGTTAGGTTTGTCCTTTAAGGGGAACCCAAGCTGACGACGAGCCAAAGCAGGGTTGTAGTTAATTCCACCACATGTACCAAGAAGAGGTACATTGGAGAATTCACCACAAGAGTCAATAATCTGAACGCCATCATAAATACGATTATACCAAGAGATATCATCATTAGTAAGAGACATAAGTCTCGTGGACCACCATAGACATCCCTTGTTCTCCTTGAAGGCAAGCGTCTGAGGCAAGTGCGAAATAAACTACTTGTACAACAGAGGCAGACATCATACAATGGAACCACCACCCTTTGCATTCCTCATATGCAAAGAGAAATAAGTGTCACCCAACAGAGTCGGAACGGGATTAAGAGAAGAGAAAATTCTAATAGCGTTCACATCCACAAAGTTGTCGATGTTGGGAAATAACACTAGCCCATAGATGAGGAGTACAAATAAGGCTTCAAAAGCTTCCTTACTCATGGCCTTCCACAACAAGGTAGCTTTGGCAACCAGAAACTCAGATGGGTGACCTTGAATTCCACCTTTGGTAGTCATATTAGCCACAATGTCAGATACATCCACATGAAGCATGTCAGCAATCTCTTGAGAAGACGAAATCTTCTCCAAACCACTGAACGACAACTGGTCAAGAATAGGTATACCCACATGATAAGCATACTCCTCCAATGTAGGCAAAAGCTGGAAATCCGAAAAAGTGAAGCACCGATACAGAGGATCATAGAGTTGCACCAACACACTCATCCACCTTAGTAGAAAGAATAGACAGAAGCTTCCCATGGAGAGCTTTGAATTCCAAAGGCTCTAATACATAAGATGCCAAAATCCTTAACTCTTTCAAGTCGGGTTGTCTGAAACTGTACTTCTTCGTATTCCTTCTTTGCTTATCCATGTCTAAAAATTTGCAAATAGACCTCTTAAGTTCCTTGTAAAATCTTTATTGTTGATGACATGAATGGGGATGAATGCATGAATGCATGGATGCAACAAACACACTCAAGGATCAAGCAAGTCACACCACACAAAGGTCACAAGATGGCTTAAGTCATCGTCAATATCAATAATCCATTTTGGTGGATTATGGTTTACACCTTATCAACACCCAAGTTCCATTGATATTGAGGATATACGAGAACGGATCGACCGCGAATCATGGGTTTATTGTAAGTCACGAGCACGAAGTCTTGGTTAAGAACCACCCAACAGGAATGTACTATGGTTAAACCTGACGATCATGTTCTAAAAAGGTTCCCATAGTTATTATCTTATCTTTCGAATATTATCGGATAAAACGACTACTCGTCCTCCAAAAATATTCTCAAGAGGGACTCTTATGAGTTTAGTGTCGCGTAACAATCGCCTCAAGTCTTACACTTGAACGACCATCACACTACGTCCTAAAATAGGACAAGATGGGCTAGGTATCTAAGGTCCTTGGCTTCTAAGGTCTATATTGGAAAGAGTAATGCCTAACCACGACTACTCGTGTGACATTAGTGATCCCAATACAAACCTCCACCAAGTGAATGGGCTTGCAAGTTAACTTGTTAAGGAATGACTCCACACAAGTCAACAAGACTATGCCATTCTCCTATCATAAGTCCACTCGAGTTCGGGTATAGAACTCATCTCACAAGAGACCACCAAGCATACAAGCAATTAATATATCAAGCAATTCATACATTAGAAATAATACATTCATCCAATATTTGCACAAAAATATGTCACAAATAAATATAAACATATAACACATACAAGCAAAAAGTAGGCTAAACCCACTAGAGAGATGATACCCAGTGGAGTCGCCACTTTTCTATAGTGGGGTTTTCGTTACTTTTAGGTTTATTGACTAAACCAAAAGTCAACATACAATTCGAGTCGCCGCCGCACTTTTATTTGTCCAAAGGAAAGGGTAAAAAGCGAACAAAAGCCAAGTAAGAAGTTTTTCAAATAAAAAACTAATAAAAATGTCAGAGATCTAGGTAAGGGGGCTGGTTATGAAATGGGAAGGTTTTATGCATCCAAAACATCCTTAGTACTCTAAGGAAACCCTTTTTGCAAATATGTGTTGTAGGTTGGTATTTGTGAAAAGATTTGTGCAAAAGATTGGAGAGATGAGAAAAGAATAGATTATATTTACAAATTTTGTTGTTTGAATGGATGAACCCATTGCCTACGTACCATCACAAAGGAGGATCAAAACCTCGTAGTTCGAGGTAAAAATCTCAAAGATTGGTGAATTGATTTGATCAAAAGTCTTAAGGTCTTTTGTCATCAAAGGGAGAGCACTCAACCTAAACCAACAATCCACCATGTGAGGAAGGCTTCAACATGATAGTGAGGGGTTAATCCTATAATAAGCATGGAAGGCTTACAATCCAACACTAAGGATGAGATGAGATTTAAATCAACCACTATGATAACTCAAACCTATGACTAATGTTTTTGAAAAGTTTTAACAAAGTGGCCATTGGAACCACAAAACAACTTGAAATGGGTTATATTTACAAGTTAAATTTATTTACAAAAAATGAAGTCAAAGTTGGATTAAGATTTATTTACAATGAGTATTTATGAAAATAGTTTTGAAAAGTCAAAGGCGTAAGGCCTAGATTTCTAATTTGAAACAAAGTCAAAGTATTGAAAATGATTTTTGGCTTGGTTAGAGTAGGGAGAAGAAGAGAAAGGGCTATTCCTAAGGCATACAAAGATAAGAGGGGAAAGATAAAACCCTTGGAGTTCCTTTTCTTGAAGTCATAGAGATGACTCAAGATGCTCCTTTCCTTTGGATGTAGCACACAAACAAGAAATCAATAATTTGAATTCAAGCTCCTAGGATCTCCATTTGGCTTGGCTCTTAACTTGGCTACTCATAACAATGGTCCTCTTTTCACAATCTCAAGGTGGGATCCCTATCACACAAAAGCAAAACATCAAAAAAATTCACAACACAATAAGGAGAATGGACAAAGAATAAGTTGGAGGAGAAGTCCTTTGAGATCAACATTGAATTTTAGCATTCTAAAGGCATGAGGCCTAGTTGCTCTTGAACTCCTTTAAGCATAGATAAGCCCTAATTCTAAGTCCTTTCTCCTTTTGCATTTGGTTCACACAAAACAAACACAAAGCAAACACAAGATAACAATATATTTATATACAATAATGGGATCAAATGAGCGAAATAAAAATGACATAACATAAAATATGTGCTCAAATGAGCAAAGTGAAAATCAATATGAATAATGAGCAATAAATAAATGACATTAAAAATAAATGGCAAGAAATTAAATGCTCAAATTAAAGTTAATAGTTAGTGAGGTTATGTTAGCTTGTCATAAGACAATGTAGCGCTATGTAAAGCAATCGTAAGTGGACTAATGTAGTAGTCACACCTATCTGAGGCCAGTCAACAAAAATATAGGCAAAGAACACAAGTTAACAACTCACTTGATCATGGATCAAGTTGAGTTTGGTTTGGATCAAGGAAGGCTAAACTTCTCATTTGTCAAGACGAACTTCAAGACTTTTACTCATTTGCCATTGATGGAAAGAAAGGGATGAAGATGAAAGAGAGGGGAAAGGAAGACAACAACCAAATCCAATTGATCAAATATTAATCAAATCATCATCAATCAATACCCAACAGAAGAGAAATGAAGATAACAAGTCAAAGAGTCAATGGTATTTTTTTTGGTATTTTTTGAATTAAAATAAAATGCAAATAAAAAATAAACAAATAAGGTCAAACCTCAAATTCAATTCAAAAAAACTTCAGTGAATCCAATTAAATTCTCATAGGTTCAACATAGTCAAATAAGCTTTGACTAATTTTCTCACAAATTTTTGAAATCAGAAAGCAATTAAAAACAATTAAAAATAGCATAATATGAATTAAAATCTCAAATAATCTCAAAACAATCAAGAAATTGTTGAGACTATTTTTCATTGATTTACCATGATCCATAAATGCTATGAAAATATTTTTGGATTTTTCAAAAGTCAGAAAGTATTTTATAATGAATTAAAACTATTAAAAATCAAATAATCCATGAAAAATATCAAATGAAGTCACAAGAATAATTAAAAATCATAATATGAAACTAGATTTTTCAAGAATTTTTTTGGAGTTTGTCTCATATTTTTATGACTTCAAATGTATTTTTGAAAATCAAATGAATTAACTGAAAATAAAAGAAAATGGAATAAATGGAAAAAAGTGCAGCCACATGATGCAACTCACTAATTGACGTGGCATCAAGGGATGGTCCAAATCATAGGGAACACGGCGTGCTTGAGTCAAACGCGTAACAACATGCATTAAATGAAGTAAACACAATGAATGAACAAGATTAAAACGTGGAAACCAAATCCAAGGGCCAGGAGGATGCACACTTGGTGGTGGGGGGTGGAAACCACCATCTTCTCCGGCTAGACAACAAAGTTCGGCCACCAGTTGCAGGAAAATGAACTTTAATGAAAATTAAAAACAAGGCCATAGAAATGAAGCTCGTGTAATGGAGATCATCACTGTACCAATGGATCTTCCTCACTCTTCATATATTGAGATAAATGTGAAGGAGAAGATCATGGTGTTCAAACTGTTTGTTCATGAAATAATGAATTGAAAGCACCAATGGCTTGCCTCAAGTGTGAGGACTTCAGAAATCCACAGAAATACAAGGATACTACATTGTATTAAGAGTTCTAGATCCAATTTTTTTGAATGTATACCTTCAAATGGATGAGCTTCTGGCCACGAATCCTTCAAGATCCTTTCTCCTCTTTGATCCTTGAGTGTAATGGAAGTGAAAGGCTAAGAGTTAGGCTTTGAAGCTCAGCTAATGATGCTGAATTTCAAGCTCGAAAGTAAGAACAATTTTTGAATAATTCCTTTGGTATGGCTATGGTTTTAACTCTGCAGCAATTCAGATCTCCAAAAGGTTGTGAAATGAGGAAGATGCAGCCTTTATTTATTGCTAAATATGGCTGATCACACACTTCTCTCGTGTGCATGGAATTTGAACTTTGATGTGCATGGGCCTGTACAAGCGTGTGGAAGGCCCAATGATGGCTGAAAGAGATTGCTGAGTTCATGTGAAGAGAGTTGGACGTGTACATGAAATGGAAACAGCTTGCATACCAAGTTATAACATGAAATATCCAAAATGAACCTAAATGAAGATAATTGCGAAACTCACAAATGGTAGATCCAAAAGAGTAATGTGAGTAATGGTTGGAAAGCCCTTGAAATAAGGAACAAAAGTAATGTTGGGAAAAAAATTCATTTGGCATGTGCAAATTGATGAAAACTGGCTGTGAAAATCCAAGTACAAAACATATTCAAAACACTTTGAAAGATTTCACCAAAAGCAAGCTTAATCAAACCCCTCTGTTTTCATGATGCAAGCTTCAAATGAAAAAACCTTCAACATAAAAGTTTTATATCACTTAGAGATGATCAATTTATACTCAAAGTTTGCATAATTTGGATTTTCTATGTCAAAGTTATGGGCATTTAAAGTTGGGTACATTTTCAAATTGAATGAATTAGGTCCAAGATGACCTATAATGTTTTGCATTATCACATGTATTTATTTTATGATTATGAAACTTTGTCCAACATAACATTTTAATTAGACATCTCAATATTTCCAATTCATTTGGTCTCACCTCAAAATCACAAAAGTTAAGGAACTTATGCCCTTGGTAAGTTGACCTAAAATTAGGGTTTCAGTCAAAATGATCTATACTGTTTTGAAATGAATTATGACCTTAAAAGTTTCAAATGGATTTTTGATGAACATAAAAGTTGTTCATATGGATATTAAGAACATTGTTTCTCTTGGGGACATCTTCATTTGACAAACACATCAAAAGTTATATCTTAATGGTGCTCAGGTTAGTCAGATGACTTGACTGGTCAACTTTTCAAGGCCAAACTTCCAACCTTGATGAATAAATGATTGAGGATCCTCAAAGAGGCTCACATATGCATAAAAGGATGAATTAAATAACTTACCTTGATTAAATTTGATCATAGGTTGAGATTTCTTCATGGACAGGGCACAGTTAAAGCATAGTGGAATTAGGGTTTCCTTGGGAAAGGACCTTCAAGCCCTTTGGGTAATCTTTGATAAAATTTGAAAATTGATATACTTGGTATACATATATGATGATTAGGAACTTTGTGGACCATTGTCATGCTTTTTCTCATCTTCATCTAACCATTTCATTGGGCTTAGGAGCATCCTAGGAGCATTGTGGAGCACATGATCACTTGAGCTTCAAAACAACAAGAGTTAGTGACATATTTTTGTGCTTTTGGTTAGTAATCAAATAAGAAAAGCAATAATATACAATACAAGCATGCTTGGTGATCTCAAAACACTCAAACAAGTCCCAACCCTAAGGTCAAGGAGCCAACCATGCTATGATCCTTGAGGCAATGCACTTGTGCAATAACATGATGCCACGAGGGATCTTAGGGTCAAAATTAGGGTCTTACAGCTATAAGCTAAAAATCCCACTTAAGTGTATGTGGCCCATATCTTATAATATTCCGAAATCACTTAAGCGCGTGGTACCTTACCATATTTCGTATTCTATTTAAGTACACCGTACCTTACGATATTCTACAATTCACTTAAGTGCACCGTACCTTACGGTGTTCCTTAGTTACTCTATCTCTCATCAATCCTTCCTTTTGGGTATGACCCTGTAGGTTTTCGCGACATTGACAATTATATTAAATCACGTATTTAACATAATAAACAATGAACGGTTTCTAGCAACACATCACTTCTACCCAAGACACGAAAACGTCATGTGATCTGACAAATCCTTTTGTGATAATACTTATATGTACAATTACCCTTTTTCCCTTATGTCTATATTGAACACAAGGCATAGACCGTGTCATCCTTGTCCAGTTCAATATTGGGCCCATAGACATTTATCCTGTTACGCAGGATGGGAAAATTCCATCTAGGTCACTCATGTCCCTTAGCATGCTTCGTGGAGTACTCATCAACTGTCTTTATGGTCATTCAGTTACAGTCAATGTTTGATCAACAATAAGGCACCCGACTCTACATCTAGGGTCCATAGCGGTTTCAGGTCGAAGGGTGGCATATGCCATTATCACCATGAGAATAACTTATGACACTTTGCATAACATTCTATATAGTATTCTCATAGCGGGTCAATCCAGTATAAATATTACTCTTAATATTCATACCTATGTTTAAGACTTGATAACTCCTTATCCATGATCCATGAGATGTGATCATCAGTCTATATACATAATAGTCGTAATGCTTTAATGTTATCCCACTTCACAATAAAGCTCGACTATGGATACTTTAATAATAGTGTCCTTATATTTAATGTGATCTCATGATTAATTCACATTTGATACATTAAATGGACTATCTATTCTAGGGACTTTATTAGACAAACATAATAAAGAAAAAGCCTTTTATTATTAATAAATAATTCGATACAACTACCAAAAGTATTGGCCTCTAGGGCTTACACCAACAATCTCCCACCAACACTAGAGCCAATCAGGCATACCCCTAATTCCCATAGATCTAGTATGGCCACCATTGGTGTGCTACCATTCTTAATATAAGTTTGCCTATCAGTTTCTATCATTTGCTGTTTTTCTCTGATTTTCTTTGTTATGCAAAATGCCATTTATTCGTTAATACTGAAATTTTGAACTTAAAAAGATTTTTTTTCCAACATATTGAGAAACATAAATTTTGCTTTGACATGTGGAAAATATTAAAAGAAAATCTTGCGTCTTTCCCCGCAAGTCTCAAGTGGCGAGACATGTCCTGGAATAATCAACATATGTCTCCAGAGAGCACAATTCACCATTCTCCGAAAGGAATGTCGGGCTAGTTGTAACCGTTCATCTTGATAGATCCCCCTTTGATGCATCTATCATCACTCATTTGGTTGAGTTGTTGGTGTTGAGGATTCAGTACCTCCATAAAGCTTTCTCTAAATTTCCAGTCTGTATATTGTTAGCATTTGCATATCATGATCATTCATATATCATGCATATAAGCAAAATCAAAATCATGCATAGCCCGAAGTATGCTTCGTGCTCATTTGCATAATCGCATGTCTCATTGTTGATTTTTATCCCTTGACCTCTAAGACCAATTGTTACTGGCGTCGTTTGTTAAGTATGGTTGTCACCAACGTCTTTGATCAAATCAGTTGTAACTGGTATCTTTTTAAAGTCTGGTTGTAACCAGTATTTGTTTATAAGTCCAATTGTTATTGGCATTACCTGTCAATTCCAGTTGTACCTATCGCTCTAATTTTGAAGTCGAGTTGTAAGTGGTATCTTTTTAAAGTCTAGTTGCAACCAATATTTATTTATAAGTCCAATTGTTATTGGCATTACCTATCAAGTCCAGTTGTAACTGGCGCTCAAATGTTAAAATCCAGTTGTAACTGGTGTCTCTTTAAAATTTGGTTGTCACTAGCATCTCATCTCAAGTCCAATTATAATTGGTATCTCAAGCATAATTGTAACTGGCGTTATTTTAAAATGCATCTGTAAATGGTATCTTTGAGTCTGGTCGTCACCATCACCCTTGAAGTCCCGTTGTAATTGGCCCTAATCTGTTTAAGGATGGTTGTGATCTATGTTTATGGTATAAGTCCAATTTTTGTTGGCACCTACAGAGAGTTTTCTGTCCTTTTGGCCTTAGTGTTGTAAGACCCCAATTTTGTCCTTAAGATCCCTCATGGCATCATAACATTGCATTTGACATTGCCTCAAGGATCATTAGCATCTTGGTTCCCCTTGCCTTTGGGTGAGACTCCTTGTGAGTGGTTTGAGATCACCAAGCATGCTTGAATTGTATATCATTGCTTTTCTCATTTTATTTACTAACCAAAAGCACAAAAATATGTCACTAACATCTTTTGTTTGTAGCTTGAGCAATCACAAGGTCCAAAGCTTCTAGGAGATCATTGGTACAAAGACATGGTCAAGAGGAGATGAAAACAAGCATGGTAATGGTTCCCAAAGCTCTCATACATCAATTATGCCTCCCTAGTACCTCAATGCATCATTTTGATCAAAGAAAGTCAAAGGGTTTGAGGTCTTGTTCTTCAAGGAAACCCTAATTCATCTATGCACAACAATGCCTTACTCCTGAAGCAACCTCAGCCCATGATCAAATACAATCAAGGGAAGTTCTTTAATTCATCATTTCATGAATATTTGAACTTATTTGAGTGTCCTCAATCATCAATTCATCAAGATGTGAGTCATGGACTTGAGAAGTTGATCAGTCAATTCATCTGACTGTTTTGAAATGCACTGAGATATAACTTTTTATGTGTTGGTCAAATGGAGATGGTTACAAAAGCAAACGTGTTCTTAAGAACAATATGAACAAATTTAATGTTCATCAAAAATTTATTTGAAGCTTGTAAGGCCATCTGTCATTCCAATACATTATAGGTCATTTTGACTGAAACCCTAATTTTGGGTCAACTTCCCAAGGATATAACTCATTCATTTTTTATGATTTTGAGGTGGGATCAAATGAATTGGAAAGCTTAAGATGTCTACCTAAAATGTTATGTTGAGAAAAATTTCAAAATATCAAAGGAAATACATGTGATAATGTAAGACATTATAGGTCCTTTTTGACCAAATGCATTGAAAGTCAAAAAAGTCCAACTTCAAGTGCCCATAACTTCTTCATCAAAAATCCAAATGATGCAAAACTTGAGTCCATTTTGATTGTCTTGAAAATATCTACAACTTTGATGTTGGAGGTTGTTTCATTTGAGGCTTGCATCATCAAAACAGAAGGGTTTGAAAGTTGGCCAAATTTAGAAACTTTGCATTGACATGTTTTGCACATCACACTTTAAACTCAAATTTCATAAATTTCCACACTTCAAATGAGTTTTTGTCCAACATAACATTTGTTCCTTATACAAAAACCTTTCCAACCATTACCCACATGCCTATGTTTGGATTTTCTAAATGGTATTTTCAAAGAGGTGAATGTTTAGGTCAAAATTATGGAATGCACATGAAATCTTGTTGCACAAGCCAATTCAGAGCAAATTACACGTCCAAACCTTTGGCATTGGAGTTCAGCTTGCAATTGGCATTGTTTTTGGGCCTTGTTCATGATCATGCAAGACCATGCAAGTGGTATCCAAATTCATGCACACAAATCATTTCATCATTCCCTTGCCTTTCCCTCTATAAATAGAGACCCTATGCCATTCAAATGATAGACCTGATTCAACCTGAATTGCTGCAGAAATCAAAACTCAACCTCACACAAAAGAAGCAATTACATTTTTCTCAAATTTTTCAGATCTAAAATTCAACTTCATCTAGTTGAATTCTTAGATCTAATGCTTCTAAACCTCCATCATTCATCTCATTGAACTTCTGCTTTGGTAAAGCAAGCAAGGAATCGAGCTCAAGTTACCAGAATTCAAGCTTACACTTCAACTGGTATTTTCTTCGAATCTCATCATCCATTGACCTATTTTCTTGGATCTTGTGTTGGCTGAAGTCCTCTCAATAGAGGCATCATGATTATGCATTCAATTTTTGAAATCCATTAAGTTCATGATGAACACCAGATTTTTCCATCTCTAATTTCTCACACAATGGAAATCTAGAGTGAAAATGGATGGTACAGGGATGATGTACATCATCCCATCTTTCTAAAGATGTATAGATCGTGCATTTTCATTAAGGTTTGCATCTCTGCAATTTTCGCCGAAAAATCCAAGCTCACCGGAGAAGACGGTGGCTCCGGTGGCTTCATCATTGCCAGATCAATTCCTGGCCGTGTGATCTCTTTTCCATATCTAATCTGGACCTTCCATCGTTATGACTTTTTATATTGCCTCGTGTGTCTCAGTTGACTAAGGCATATGATACACGCGCGCTGAGAGCCCTTGGATTTGCCAAGTCATTTAATGAAATGAATCCGACGCTTGTGCTTTTTTCTATTTTCTGATTTAATCCATTTTATTTTCTTAATTCCATTTTATTTCAAAAAATCATATCTCTCTCATTTTAATTCAAAAAATTATGGGACCACTTGCATTAGTCCCCAAATAATTTCTAGTTTCTATTTCTGATTTTTAGTATTTTTTATTTTGTCATTTGATATTTTTTGTGAATTTTCTCTTTTCTGGTTATTTTTAATTCATTTTAAATAGTTTTTGATATTCAAAAAATACAAAAATATTTTCCTAACCTATTTGAATGATGATGGATCTATGAAAAATATTCTCATCAATTTTCAAATTGATTTGAGATTTATTTGAGATTTTAGTTCAATTAGGTTATTTTTATTCATTTTTAATTGATTAAAAATAGTTTCTGACTTTTAAAAATGCTGAAATTTTTTGTCAAACTTTGTTTGACCTTGTTGAACTTGGGATAAATTACTTGGACCTTTCAAGGTTGATTTGAAGTAATTTTGAAGTTTGACCTTTCCATTATTTTAATTCAAGTTTAATTTTAAATATTAAAAAATGCCAAAAATAGTTTATTCATCTCTTAACTCCCAATCTTCATCTCACTTCTGTTTTTGATTGTTTGACCTTGACTTTCAATGTTATTGGTCAACATATGAGGATTGGTACATTGTATTTCATTTAATGCACTTTAATTTTGCCATTTCCATTTCTCTTATCCATCTTCTCCTTCTTCTTCTTCTACTTCGTTTCTTCTTGATCAATGAGTTGAAGGTTCATAAGTTAGCATTGGTTAGGGAGATTTAATCTTCCTTGATTCAAATCTAATTCATCTTGATCAATTGATCAAGTGAATGGCTTTGCATTAAGGATAGGTTGTCTTCTAAATCATGCAAAAGGCTTAAACCAATACAAGATCAATTCTCATTTTCTTTTTGGCATGGCAAGTTGTTGGAACTCGGTTCTCTAATCAAGACTTATAACTTGTGTTATTTCCTATATTATTATTGACCGGCCTCAGATAGTTGTGACTTCTACATAAGTCCAATTACGATTGCTTAACATAGCGCTAAATTTGCCTTATGGCACACTAACTACTAACACTAACTATTGACAATTAACATTTACTTTATGCAATTTACTTTTACGCAATTTACTATTCTTACACATATTATCCATTTTCTTTTCTCTTTGCTCACTTGAGCACATGTTTATGTTAATGCCATTTCCCGTTTGCTCACTTGAGCACATAATTGTGTATATATTATTGTGCTTGTGTTTTGTTTTGATTGTTGTAGACCAAATGCAAAGAAATGGACTTAGTTTCTAGGACTTTCCCTATGCAAAGATATGGAGAATTGGACTTAGATTCTAGGACCTTCCTTATGCAAAATTGGAGTAAAAGAATCTTAATGATAAAGATCGATTAGAAGACCTAAATCTCTAAACTCACTCTTGTCCATTCTTGTTTTACTTCATGGAACTGTTGATGAGTGTGCTTTTGTGCTAGGAGTTTCCATTTGAGCTTAATTGGAGGACCATTGCCATGTTCATCCAAGTGGAAGATACAAGATACATTGAGGATCTTTTAAGAGACTTGTTTGATTGCTTATGCTTTGTGGTTGCTTATTCCAAAGGATGGGAGCTACTTGGATCATCAATATGATCTCAAGAGAGGGACTCCATTATGGTTTTGTTTCTTCATCCCTTCTCTTTTTGTTTTACTTAGGACTTAGCCCTTCTTCTTCTTCTCCCACTCTAACCCAAGCCAAAAAAATTTGTGCAAACACTTAACCATTGTTTTCAAACATTAGAAACCTAAGTCTTATGCTTTTGATTTTCAAACTTTCTTTTCATAACACTTATTTTGAATTGAACCTTTAAGTCAACTTTGACCATTTTTATATATACTCCTAATTGGTAAATATAACCCATTCAAATGCCTTTTGTGGTTCCAATGACCACTTTCTTAATCAAAAATCTTTCATAACCTTTAGCTATTAGGTTTGAGTTATCTTTGTGGTAGATGTACTACTCACCTATATCCTTAGTGATGGACAATGAGTCTTCCATGCTTATTATAGGGTTAACCCCTCACTAGCATGTTGAAGTTATCCTCACATGGTGGATTTGTGGTTTGGTTGAGTTTTCTCCCTTTGATAACAAAAGACCTTAAGGCTTTTGGACCAATCAATTCACCAACTTGTTTTGAGATTTTTACCCCGAACTACGAGGTTTTGATCCTAATCTTTTTATAAGATGGTACGTAGGCAATGGGTTTATCCATCCAAACACAAAATGTAAATAACTTGTATATTCTCCCCTCATCTCTTCAATCATGTTTGCACAAACAAAATTTTCCAAAAAAAACAACAACCTTCACAACAAGTATGAAAAGGGCTCCCTAGGAGTACCTAGGATGTTTTGGGGTGCCTAACACCTTCCCATTGCATAACCAACCCCCTTACCCAGATCTCTGTTCTCTTTTACTAGTTTTTGTTAAAACTTTTAGGTTTTTGTTCGCTTTCTAACCATTCCTTTGGATAAATAGAAGTGCGGTGACGACTCGACTTGTGTGATTTACCTTAGATTTAGTCAATATCTCTAATGGTAACGAATACCCCGCTACAAGTGCTTCCTAGAAAGTTATCATTTTGGCTCTTTCAGTGACAGTATTTTCCAAAAAATTTGATCAGATATTTTCTTGTGAGAAATATCCAGATTTATCAAAGATGTTCAAGTTGTCATTAGGTCATGTACGAACCCGTTGATAAACTCCTTTTGAACTTTCCAATGTTGTAAGGTTATGTCTGAACCTGCTGTCAGAACTTCTTGATATTCCCCAACGTTGTCAGGTCATGTATGAACCTGTTGCTGAACTTTTTATTCCAGTATTACCAGGTCAGGTTTGAATCTTCTTTGAATAACCTTTTTCTTTGATTATTCCAGTGTTGTCAGGTCATGTATGAACCTGTTGTGGGAATTTTCATAGAAAATATTCAAGTTGTCTTGAGGTCGTGTTTGAACCTGCTGACAAAATCTCTTGTATTTTAAGTGTCATTTGTTAACTTTCACTTTAAATACTCCCCAGTGTGTGTCTGACTCTCCAATAACATTGTTATCCCAAGCGAGTTGTTTTACCATATTTGTCTGTTTCCCTTGGTGTCCATCATTCCCCATATATTTGGCTGTCTTACATAATGTCTCCTATTAGGATTCACCATTTTCTTACCAGATAAAAATCACAAAAAAGTCATATATCATATCATGTCATATCATTTTCATTTTAGAATCAAAATCCGGGTCTTCTTAGTATTTAATTATCTCCCACTATGATCATATGAAGATTGTTCTTCTTCATATTCTCTAGTTGAAGATACTTAAATAGGGTCAACTGTCACACCCCGATTTTGACCCTGAATCGCCGATTCAACACATTTATCATAACTATTGCATCTCTATATAGCATAACATGTATTCATACCGCATGATGCCTAGAATATCAGTCCAAATAATTTGATGGAATCACAGGCGAACCTGTTGAATTAATCACCAAATGTTCGTCAAATTAATAGACAATTTTTTTTTAAAATCAAGCTTGCAGACATCAGTTTTATTAATCTAGGTTTCACGTAGTTTAATATGGTATGCTCGAATTATTTTTCGGCTAATGTTTCGGCCACTTATTGATCCGCTCGAGCCTGTTTAACCGGTCAAAACTTATTTCAAAATTAAAAGAAAGCTATATTTTTCCAATAAGTTTATTTCGCACTGATCATTGTGGTGCATTCATTTAATTTTTTTAGCATTTTTGCATCCGAATTTTATTTCATTTTTAATCATTTTATTTTTGTTTTTCAGTAAAATAAAGAATGTATTTAATTAGGATCATTTAGATATCTAGTTTAATTTTGTTGAGTATTTTTTTTTTAAACTTTTTAAATTTATTTATTAAAGTCTGTTGCTAAAATACATAAATAAAGGAGAAGTTATTAATTTGAATTTTCATTGGATTCCTTTTGCCAATTAAGTTATCACATGGGAAACTGGCTTTTAAAAAAGTTAAGAAAAACTATTATCATATTCAGAAATATTCCCTCCACTCACCTAAAGACACACCCAAAATCGGATGACCCCTCAAAAAAGGATGTGCATCACGCAATAGGGGACCACTAGAGAGGATCCCAACGGTCTCTCTCATGACAACAAGCAGGATGTGTTGAAAATAAAAGGATTTAATACTTTTGGTGAAGGAAAAAAAGGAGACTCTTTTCATTTGGTTCATTTGGTTACTGTCGCAAGCATTTTATTTTGAGCATAAAAAATGTTGAAGTTTGTCATTTTCTTCTGTACGCACATTTCCACCATAGTCGTCGTTCGCCATGGAAGCTCCATTTATCTTCACACCATATACTCACCATCACCATCACAAATCATTTGTTACCTCACTCTTTCCTTCACTCAACCCTAAAAAAAACAACCTCGCCGCCATCTTCGAGCTTCCACTTCCATTAACTCTATTCTTACTGTAGAGGATTGAAGAATCTCTCTCTCTCTCTCTCTCTCTCTCTCTCTCTTTTCTTTTTTTAATATTGCTTTTCTTTTTGTAGAATTTAGGTTGAGTTTGTTGATATATTGTTGAATAAGTGGCAATTAAATGTTACAGGTTTTTCAAAGTTAATGTTTTTTCTCACTGCTAAAAACAGACGCATGGTAGGTTTTAATGTTCTATTTCTAATTAATTTTTCTTTAAGCCTAAAAAGGATAAGAAATTGTTTAGATACGATGGTTTTATTTTAATTAAAAGTTTCTTATCCTTAAAATGTTAATCTGTTTCTAACTTATAATAACAAGTGGGTTCTTGTCCATTTTCTTTGCTATTTGTAGCTTCCTAGCATGCCTTTAATCCTTTTTAGATTGGTAGTTCTTAATTAAATCATCAAATAAATGCCATATGAATAATACTGCTTGATTTATGTATATATTTTTCATCTTTAGAAATCCTATTTGTAAGAGTTAATGTGTTTTGATTATAGCATCTTTCTTTAATTATGTTGTTGTTGCGATTATCTCGATTACATTGTTTGCAGAGAATTTATTTTGGCATATGTGTTAGAGTTTTTGTTTGAGATGTGTTGATATTTGATTTCGATGTAATCCATAAATAATATTATGTGAGGTTGTTAGATTCTATTTCATTGCGTTAAGTTGTCGTAATCAGGTTTATTTTAATATGTGTATCCGGACATTCTATGACGTTATTGCCACCCAAATTTCAATAAATTAATAGAATATTTCACCGTGTTTCGCTCCTTGCATACGACATTTCAACTTTGTTGTCGCTATGTACAAACCGGTTTATGAGCACATGGTGGCCGATTCAATCCAAGTATTTTATATTCAATATTGTCATTATTTCTCTTTAAATTAATTAATTAAAGTTTGGATTATATTAGATAATTTGTTTAACTAATTTTAATTAACTTAATTATTTGATTATATTAATTTTTAATCAAACAATTTTGATAATTAATTTTAATTACCTTAATTAGACGATTTATCCAAATTTTAATCAATTAATTTTTGTTATTTAAATATTGATCAATTTATTTCACTACCATTTCAATCTCCTTAAACTAAATCATTTCAATCTCATCAATCCAAAACCATGATTAACCCATTAAAATCACACAATTCTTTGTTCAATGTCGACCCCCCATTTTCAAATACCTTTATAAGTCGATCGCTTCTAGCATCGCCATCAACCTCACATAGCTTACTCTTGGGCTTTCTTACAATGAGACCGTCCTCTCGCACCTACACTCATGCATTATTTGTTGATTGTACCCGATTTAATTATTTCATTATCTTGAATCCCCATTCGGCAAAATGTACCCCGAATCCCATGATGTGTAATAATTTTGCTGTTTTATTTCTTTATTTGCTTGACTGTTTAGCTAGTTACTAGAACAAGAATAAAATCAACTTCTTTTCAAAAATATCAAAAAATAAAAACTCGATCCAACGTCGAGTATTTTCCCAATAAGCAAAATCAACCCATTTCTTCCTTCCATTCCATTTAATTCAAACCACTTCATTCAAATCTTTCTCAATCGTCCACAAAACACTTGATCCAACGTCAAGCCATTTTCATAATAAAACTAAAAAAGTACTTCATTTATATTTAACACTTTTCAATAAAAATGGAAATGGAACATGGTGGATACCACGCACTCCTGAGACTAGGATTTGAGATGGATATCTCGCCTATCTTAGCTCTCGCCATCATCCAAATTTGTCAATGCGGTTTCTTCAAACCCTTTCTCAACCAAATCTCAAAAACACTTAAATATATCAAACCTTTTTGCAAATAAAATGGAAATGGAACGTGTTGGATGCCATGTCCTCCTGAGACTAGGATTCGAGATGGATATCTCGCTCATCCAAGTTCTTGACATTACTTAAAACACATTCAAACCAATCAAACTCCTTTCTCGTCGCTGTGTGATTGACCCTTAAACCCTTTCTCAAACGAAATGTATTTTGTTTCAACAAGATGCAACTCAATGTTTCGTTCACTTAAACGTGTGAGTAAGCTTGTGACGTTGCCCACGAATGTTGATTTGTAAATCCATTCGGTCGTGATGCGAACCTCCCCTTCTCCACTTGTTTTGGGTAGTCCAACAATATTTTCATCGATTGACACAAAGTAGCTTTCGCTAAAATCGACCAACTAACAAACATTTTTCTACACAGAACTACGTAAGCCTTGAGTTCTCTATTGCACCCGGAGATACATAGGAGCAGGATTCGTAAATCTTGTCAGGCCCATTAATAAAAAACTTAGGTTTAGTCCCCTTCACCAAAAATCCAAAAACATTCTTCTCTCTCCTACTCTTTTTTTCCCACCTAATAACTTGAGAGAGCCTAACATTTCAAACTAACACTAACGTGCACAACTAACCTAACGGTTCCTGTTGAATACAATGGACGTGAGGGGTGCTAATTCCTTCCCCTTGCGTAATCGACTCCCGAACCCTGATTTGGTTGCGACGACCATAATCATTGTCGTCCTTTCTTGGGTTTTATCGATATTTACCCTTTCCTTTTAGGGATAAATAAAGTTTTGTGATGACTCTGTTCAGTCCATCATTGCAAGCGTGCGATTGCGCTTTGCTAGGTCGTTCTCTAATTTTTTCCGAGGTATGACAGATGGCGACTTTGCTGGGGACCATATTTCCCTAAGTGAGTCAGACCTAGTTATGACATTTGTGTGCCTTTGTTTGTTTAGTTGTGTGGCTTTTCTTTATTTATTGCTTCTATTATCTTTATTTTTATATTGATATATCTGTTGTATATTGGTTCCATTTTGATGTGGGTATTTGGATGTTTTGATTGCAAACCATGTGGGAAAGACTCTATACCCGAGTCTAGAGTAAAAAAACATAAGATAGGATGATGGTTGAGTAGTACAGACTCCCGAGGTGAATACTTCGTAAGAGTCGATATGAGAACCTCACTTGGAGTAGATCCTTTTGCAAATATTGTCGCCCGAGGTGAATACTTCGTAAGCTTCAATATTTCAAATGGGTCCATGACTCTAAGGACCTTTTAGAACATTGAACCTTTGGCCAACTAGGAATGATGATTGTGTAGTATTGATTCCCGAGGTGAATACTTCGTAAGAATCAGTACGAGAACCTCACTCATAATAGATTCTCTAGATGGAGTTGAAGATCAGAAAGTATTTTCTGTAAGCGTCAAAAATTCTTTTGAATCCATGACTCTAAGTACCCTGTCTAGAACCAAGTGGATGGTTGCATAGTACGGACTCCCGAGGTGTATACTTCGTAAGAGTAGGTACGAGAACCTCACCCATAATAGATTCCCTTGATGGAGTTGATGACCGGAGAGCATTTTCCGTAAGCGGCAAACATTCTTGTGAATCAGTGACTCTGGGGGTCCTTTGTAACAAAACCCTAGATCATACCCGGTAAGAACCCCGTTTTGGAAAATAATCAAATTTATCCATACCTCAGACCTTTGAACCTGTACCAAAGAAAACACATTGCATCCATCCATTCATTGCATACGCATAAAAATCAAAACTCTTAGTTTGTTTCACATTGTTTCAGGAATTCAAGACTTGTTAGCAAAATGAATCCTGAGAGAATAAGCACTTTTCAGTTCAAATACAAGAAAGTGAACCTTGTCTGCCTGCAGAAGTTGAGTTCCAAAGTAACACCGATCAAACTCAACAACTTTATGCAAGACTAGGGAAGAATTCTGGACATCTTAAACGAGAAGATGGACGTGATTACTGCGGTGACTAATGCTCAGTTCTATGATCCATCTCTACGTTGTTTCACATTCTCTGATTTCCAGTTGGCTCCTACCTTAGAAGATTTTGAGAGGATTGTAGGCCGGAATTTGAAGGATCATAATCCATTTCCTAAGTTTGATGAAGGTATTCCTCCTAAAAGGATAACTTTAGCTTTGGGTTTGAAGGTTTTTGAAGTCGTGGACAATTGGGATGTGAATGGAGCTTTCAATGGGTTTTCTAGGAAGTTCTTGGGAGATCAAGTTAAGAAGATGGAAAAGGAGGGGGATTGGAAAGCTTTCTATGTTGTGTTAGCTATGTTGGTATATGGGATAGTTATCTTCCCAAATATTGACCATTTTGTGGACCATCTTCTTGTGATGATCTTTCTCTCTGGCAACCCTGTATTGTTCCTCCTAGCAGACCTTCATTATGCTCTCCATGAGCGTCATGAGAAGAAAGGAGGAACCATTTTATGTCGTGTGTAACACCCCGATAAAATATGATAATTATTTAATTTAAGTTTAATAGTATATTATGATGATAATATGAATGAGAGGGTATTATTTTTCAAAATAAAAGATAAACCATTCATATATATTATTATTAGTATATTTATTAATTTAATTAAATAATTGGAATATTATTGGATTATTATTATTGGAATAATAAAGTTGGAATTGGAACGATTTTTGGAATCAGTAAAGAGCCCCATTTAGTAAAAAGGTTTTTACACGTGAAAACAGAGAAGCGACTAAAAAGTGGAAAAAGGGCAAAAAGGAAGAGCAAGAGAAAAAGGGTTGAAGAAGGGAAAAGCTTGAAGTTAAAGGATTTGCCGGATTAACTCAGGTAAGGGGGGAAATCCTTATTATTATGGGTTAGTATGATTGGGTCAATGGGTAGGAACATGTTTTAGGTTGAAATCCTTAATTGGCTTGAATTGGAATTATTAGGTTTTGATAAATACCCTTGAATTGTGATGAATACTGTGAATGAATCTATATTTGGATGAGTCGTAATTTTCTGGACGTGTAGCTTTGTACGGAATCGAAATCGGAGGTCCGGAAGTCCTCCAACGGCGAATAATGCGGGTAATTATGCATTCTGTCTTGCGTTAACAGGTTAACCCAGGGCGTTAACCGGTTAACACTGTTGAAATACTGTTAGAATTGCATTGTGTCTTGCGTTAACAGGTTAACCCAGGGCGTTAACCGGTTAACACTGTTGAAATACTGTTAGAATTGCATTCTGTCTTGCGTTAACAGGTTAACCCAGGGCGTTAACCGGTTAACACTGTTGAAATACTGTTAGAATTGCATTGTATCTTGCGTTGACAGGTTAACCCAGGGCGTTAACCGGTTAACACTGTTGAAATACTGTAAAATTTGTATTCTGTCTTGCGTTAACAGGTTAACCAATTGCGTTAACAGGTTAAGACTGTTTGAAAAGTGAAAAATTGATATTTAAATATTGTGTACGTTTTGGAATGGAATTATGTGTACATATTGTATGGGCTTGGCTAGGAAATATGCCATCCGCGTATGGGCATGAGGCATACGTGTATGGGCAGAAGTTTGATTTTTCTGAGCTGTTGTTGTGCAGTTTTGGTCGTTTCAGTTGAGTGATGTAATTTAGCTGATGTATGATATAGTAGGGATCATTTCCCGTTGTTTTGAGCAGTATAGGTATTAGTAGAGTGTGCTAATACTGTGATTTATTATTTGGCATGACATGATATGATTCTGTGATAAATATGCTGATGATGTATGATGGTATGCATAATGCTGTGAATATATCTATTATGTATGCAATTATGGATGGACTGTTTATGGCTTAGAGTGTGAGCATATGTCCATTGTGGATTGTTGTTGATGTTTGCATGCTAGGTGATTTAGCGTGCATAGCATAGCCTTTATGGTGTAGCTAATTCCCATGGTGAGGAATTAGTGAGGGAGTCACTAGGTCTCAAATGAGTGGGACTAGTGAGCTTGGTAGCCGTATCTGGGTTTGATCGGTGAGGTTGAACTATGTGTTCACGAATAGTCGGTACCGCATGCATGGAGTCTCATTTCATAATGTATGTATGGCGTATAATATGAATGGATGTATTCCAATATTATACGTGTGTTTTGTGTTTGTGTTGAGTATGATTATGAGTTGATGTTGCCGTTGCTGAATGTGTGATATGATTAGGGTGATGAATGTGTTAATTTACTTAGCATTACATGATATTTTATAATGCTTATTATATCGATTGAGGAACTCACCCTTACAACTATGTTTCAGGTAACGAGCAGTGATTGAGTAGAAGCTAGTGCTTGGAGTCTAGTGTAGTTCCTTAGTGGGTCATGCTCTGGTATATGTAACATCGGGACGGGATGTTTTACTTTGTTTTCAATTTTGGTTGTTGAACAATTTTACATGAAATGTATTACATGGTTTGCATGTTGTTAGATTTCTATCCGCTGCGAATTGTGCAATGTTTTATTGTGATTAATAAATTAGCATGACAAGTTATTTTGGTGAATGGTGTGAAGTGACAAGTGTGACACCCTGAAATTGCATATCTACTCTGATTCATATTTTGTTGTTTTAATTAATTATTGGGGTATTTTAGAAGGGTGTTACATTAGTGGTATCAGAGCATAGTCGGTCGAGTCGAGTCGTAATTATTCTGTTTCCCTGTATGTGATAGGTGTTGTGTAACCCTATCAGTACTTATTGTTTTAGCTTGTTGGATTAACTCAGAATAGAGATGGCTGGAAGAGGTAGAGACGATGTTGCGATTGCTGAGGCTCTGGGTATGCTAGCTGGAGTACTTGGAGGGAATCCGAATGTTGTGGGATTGGGAGCTGCTCGTCAACTGAGTGAGTTCCAGAAGAACAATCCTCCAATGTTCAAGGGAGCATACGATCCAGATGGTGCTCAGAAGTGGTTGAAGGAGATCGAGAGGATCTTCCGAGTGACTGAGTGTGCCGATAACCAGAAGGTCAGGTTCGGTACGCATATGCTGTCAGAGGAAGCAGATGATTGGTGGGTTGCTTCCCGCACTGAGTTGGAAGCTGCTGGGAGTGCTGAGATCACTTGGGCGGTGTTCAGAGAGAGATTCCTGAGGAAGTACTTTCCAGAGGATGTCAGAGGAAAGAAAGAGATAGAGTTCTTAGAATTGAAGCAGGGCAACCGGTCTGTTACTGAGTATGCTGCTAAGTTCACAGAGCTGTCGAAGTATTACACTCCCTATGATGAGGCTACTGGGGAATTTTCAAAATGTGTGAAGTTTGAGAACGGGTTACGTCCCGAGATCAAGCAGGCTATTGGGTATCAGCGGATTAGAGTGTTTTCTGACTTGGTTGACTGTTGCAGGATTTTTGAACAGGATACCAAGGCCAGAGCGGAGAGCTATCAGCAGAGGATTGATAGGAAAGGCAAGAATCAGAATGATCGTGGGAAGCCGTATGCAACTGGCAAAGGTTTCCAGAGACAGAGTGGGATGAAGAGACCTAGTGGGGGAGACTCCGGTGCCCCTGCTAAGTGTTACAGATGTGGTCAGGCTGGACATCGTATCCATGAGTGTACCAGTACTGAGAAGAAGTGTTTCAAGTGTGGCAAAGGTGGTCACTTGGCTGCAGAGTGCCGGTTGAAGACTATGACTTGTTTCAACTGTGGAGAGGTGGGTCATATCAGTCCAAAGTGTCCTAAGCCGAAGAAAGAGAACCAGTCGGGAGGCAAGGTCTTTGCTTTATCGGGTTCTGAGACTTCTGCAGATGATCGTTTGATCCGAGGTACCTGTTATATTAATGGCTTTCCTCTTGTAGCTATTATTGACACAGGTGCGACTCATTCCTTTATATCTTTGGATTGTGCTGTGAAACTTAAATTAGAGATATCTGAGATGCATGGGAGTATGGTGATTGATACTCCTGCGAAGGGTTCAGTGACTACTACTTCAGTTTGTTTAAATTGCCCTTTGAGTATTTTTGGTAAAGACTTTGGGATGGACCTCGTGTGTCTTCCACTAGTGCAGATTGATGTTATCCTGGGTATGAACTGGTTGGTGTTTAACCGAGTTTATATCAACTATTTTGATAAGACTGTGATCTTTCCTGAGATTGAGGAAGGAAAGAGTTTGTTTCTATCAGCAAGGCAGGTGAATGAGGCAGTAGCAGATGGGGCAGAGTTGTTTATGTTGTTAGCGACTTTGGAGGCTAAAGATAAACTGGTGATTTGCGATCTAGCCGTGGTGTGTGATTTTCCTGATGTGTTTCCTGAAGAAGTGAATGAATTACCGCCAGAGCGTGAAGTTGAGTTCTCGATTGATTTGGTACCTGGTACTAGGCCGATATCGATGGCTCCGTACCGTATGTCTGCTGTTGAGTTAACTGAATTGAAGAGTCAGCTGGAAGATCTGTTGGATAAGAAATTTATTCGTCCGAGTGTGTCACCGTGGGGCGCACCAGTGTTATTGGTTAAGAAGAAAGAAGGTACTATGAGGTTGTGTGTGGACTACAGGCAACTAAATAAAGTGACGATCAAGAATCGGTATCCTTTGCCGAGGATTGATGATTTGATGGATCAGTTGGTTGGTGCGAGTGTGTTCAGCAAAATAGATTTGAGATCGGGGTATCATCAGATACGTGTGAAAACTGAGGATATTCAGAAGACTGCTTTCAGAACAAGGTATGGACATTATGAGTATTCTGTAATGCCTTTTGGTGTGACTAATGCGCCTGGGGTATTTATGGAGTATATGAATAGGATTTTCCATCCGTACCTAGACAAGTTTGTTGTGGTGTTTATTGACGATATTTTGGTGTATTCGAAATCTGAAGAAGAGCATGCTGAACATTTGAGAGTGGGTTTAGGAGTTCTACGAGAAAAGAAGTTATTTGCTAAACTGTCCAAGTGTGAATTTTGGTTAGAAGAGGTTAGTTTTCTTGGTCATGTGGTTTCAAGAGGTGGTGTTGCTGTTGATCCTTCTAAGATAGAAGCGGTATCTAAGTGGGAAGCTCCGAAGTCAGTTTCTGAGATAAGGAGTTTTCTTGGACTTGCAGGTTATTATAGGAAATTCATTGAGGGATTTTCTAAGTTGGCGTTACCGTTGACGATGTTGACTAGAAAGGGGCAAGCGTTTGTTTGGGACTTAAAATGTGAAGAAGGTTTCCAAGAGTTAAAGAGAAGGTTAACTACTGCTCCTATTCTGATATTACCAAGTCCGTCGGAACCATTTGAGGTTTACTGTGATGCTTCATTGTTGGGTTTGGGTGGTGTTTTGATGCAGAATAAGCAGGTTGTAGCTTATGCTTCGAGACAACTGAAGGTTCATGAGAGGAACTATCCGACACACGATTTAGAGTTGGCAGCTGTGGTATTTGTTCTGAAGTTATGGAGGCATTACTTGTACGGGTCAAGATTTGAGGTTTTCAGTGACCATAAAAGTTTAAAGTCTTTGTTTGATCAGAAAGAGCTGAATATGAGAAAGAGGAGATGGTTAGAGTTTCTGAAGGATTATGACTTTGGTTTGAATTACCATCCGGGTAAAGCAAACGTAGTGGCTGATGCATTGAGTCGGAAATCATTGCATATGTCTATGTTAATGGTTAAGGAATTGGATTTAATTGAGCAGTTTAAAGACTTGAGTTTGGTGTGTGAGAGTACTCACAATAGTGTTAAATTGGGAATGTTGAAGTTAACGAGTGGTATTCTGGATGAGATTAGAGAGGGTCAGAAATCCGATGTGCTTTTGGTTAATAAGTTGACTCTAGTGAATCAAGGTCAAGGTGGTGAATTCAGAGTTGATGAGAATGGTGTTTTGAAATTTGGTAATCGGGTGTGTATTCCGGATGTTACCGAACTTAAGAAGAGTATTCTTGAGGAAGGACATCGTAGTGGCCTGAGTATTCATCCTGGGGCTACGAAGATGTATCATGATTTGAAAAAGTTATTTTGGTGGCCGGGAATGAAAAGAGAAATTGCGAGTTTTGTTTATTCTTGTTTGACTTGTCAGAAGTCAAAGATTGAGCATCAGAAGCCGTCTGGGCTAATGCAACCGTTGGCTATTCCAGAGTGGAAGTGGGATAGTATCAGTATGGATTTTGTTTCTGGTTTACCGAGGACAATTAAGAATTTTGAAGCTATTTGGGTGATTGTTGACAGATTGACAAAATCGGCTCATTTCATTTCGATCAGAATGGATTATCCGTTAGAGAGATTAGCTGAGTTGTATATTGAGAAAATTGTAAGTTTGCATGGAATTCCGTCGAGTATTGTTTCGGACAGAGATCCTAGATTTACATCGAAGTTCTGGGAAGGTTTGCAGAGGGCTTTGGGAACTAAGCTGAGATTGAGTTCTGCATATCATCCGCAGACTGATGGTCAGACTGAGAGGACGATTCAGTCACTGGAGGATCTTTTGAGGGCTTGTGTTTTGGAAAAGGGAGGTGCTTGGGATTGTTATTTACCTTTGATTGAGTTTACCTACAACAATAGTTTTCATTCGAGCATTGGTATGGCACCGTTTGAAGCTTTGTATGGTAGGAGATGTCAGACACCTTTATGTTGGTATGAGTCCGGTGAGAGTGCTGTGGTTGGACCGGAGATTGTTCAACAAACTACGGAAAAGATTAAGATGATTCAGGAGAAGATGAGGATTGCTCAGAGTCGTCAGAAGAGTTATCACGACAAGAGGAGGAAGTCACTTGAGTTTCAAGAGGGAGATCATGTGTTTCTTCGTGTTACTCCGATAACTGGGGTTGGTCGAGTTTTGAAGTCGAAGAAGTTGACACCTCGATTTATTGGTCCTTATCAGATTTTGGAGAGGATAGGGGAGGTAGCCTATCGTATCGCTTTACCGCCGTCACTTGCGAATTTGCATGAGGTTTTTCATGTGTCTCAGTTGAGGAGGTACATTCCTGATCCGTCGCATGTGGTCCAAGTAGATGATGTACAGGTGAGAGATAACCTGATTGTTGAAACATCACCTATGAGGATCGAGGATCGAGAGTTGAAGTAGTTGCGGGGTAAAGAGATTGCTTTGGTAAAGGTAGCTTGGGGAGGACCAGCAGGTGGCAATGTGACTTGGGAACTTGAGAGTCAGATGAAGGAGTCTTATCCAGAGTTATTCGCTTGAGGTATGTTTTCGAGGACGAAAACTCTTTTAGTGGGGGAGAGTTGTAACACCCCGATAAAATATGATAATTATTTAATTTAAGTTTAATAGTATATTATGATGATAATATGAATGAGAGGGTATTATTTTTCAAAATAAAAGATAAACCATTCATATATATTATTATTAGTATATTTATTAATTTAATTAAATAATTGGAATATTATTGGATTATTATTATTATTGGAATAATAAAGTTGGAATTGGAACGATTTTTGGAATCAGTAAAGAGTCCCATTTAGTAAAAAGGTTTTTACACGTGAAAACAGAGAAGCGACTAAAAAGTGGAAAAAGGGAAAAAAGGAAGAGCAAGAGAAAAAGGGTTGAGGAAGGGAAAAGCTTGAAGTTAAAGGATTTGCCGGATTAACTCAGGTAAGGGGGGAAATCCTTATTATTATGGGTTAGTATGATTGGGTCAATGGGTAGGAACATGTTTTAGGTTGAAATCCTTAATTGGCTTGAATTGGAATTATTAGGTTTTGATAAATACCCTTGAATTGTGATGAATAAATTACGTTAAAACTGTGAATGAATCTATATTTGGATGAGTCGTAATTTTCTGGACGTGTAGCTTTTTACGGAATCGAAATCGGAGGTCCGGAAGTCCTCCAACGGCGAAAAATGCGGGTAATTCTGCATTCTGTCTTGCGTTAACAGGTTAACCCAGGGCGTTAACCGGTTAACACTGTTGAAATACTGTTAGAATTGCATTCTGTCTTGCGTTAACAGGTTAACCCAGGGCGTTAACCGGTTAACACTGTTGAAATACTGTTAGAATTGCATTCTGTCTTGCGTTAACAGGTTAACCCAGGGCGTTAACCGGTTAACACTATTGAAATACTGTTAGAATTGCATTCTGTCTTGCGTTAACAGGTTAACCCAGAGCGTTAACCGGTTAACACTGTTGAAATACTGTAAAATTTGTATTCTGTCTTGCGTTAACAGGTTAACCAATTGCGTTAACAGGTTAACACTGTTTGAAAAGTGAAAAATTGATATTTAAATATTGTGTACGTTTGGAATGGAATTATGTGTACATATTGTATGGGCTTGGCTAGGAAATGTGCCATCCGCGTATGGGCATGAGGCATACGTGTATGGGCAGAAGTTTGATTTTTCTGAGCTGTTGTTGTGCAGTTTTGGTCGTTTCAGCTGAGTGATGTAATTTAGCTGATGTATGATATAGTAGGGATCATTTCCCGTTGTTTTGAGCAGTATAGGTATTAGTAGAGTGTGCTAATACTGTGATTTATTATTTGGCATGACATGATATGATTCTGTGATAAATATGCTGATGATGTATGATGGTATGCATAATGCTGTGAATATATCTATTATGTATGCAATTGTGGATGGACTGTTTATGGCTTAGAGTGTGAGCATATGTCCATTGTGGATTGTTGTTGATGTTTGCATGCTAGGTGATTTAGCGTGCATAGCATAGCCTTTATGGTGGTAGCTAATTCCCATGGTGAGGAATTAGTGAGGGAGTCACTAGGTCTCAAATG
Organism: Lathyrus oleraceus; assembly: GCF_024323335.1. NCBI lineage: Eukaryota > Viridiplantae > Streptophyta > Magnoliopsida > Fabales > Fabaceae > Lathyrus > Lathyrus oleraceus. Next base: position 403,308,522 of record NC_066583.1, read on the forward strand.
AGTGGGACTAGTGAGCTTGGTAGCCGTATCTGGGTTTGATCTGTGAGGTTGAACTATGTGTTCACGAATAGTCGGTACCGCATGCATGGAGTCTCATTTCATGATGTATGTATGGCGTATAATATGAATGGATGTATTCCAATATTATACGTGTGTTTTGTGTTTGTGTTGAGTATGATTATGAGTTGATGTTGCCGTTGCTGAATGTGTGATATGATTAGGGTGATGAATGTGTTAATTTACTTAGCATTACATGATATTTTATAATGCTTATTATATCGATTGAGGAACTCACCCTTACAACTATGTTTCAGGTAACGAGCAGTGATTGAGTAGAAGCTAGTGCTTGGAGTCTAGTGTAGTTCCTTAGTGGGTCATGCTCTGGTATATGTAACATCGGGACGGGATGTTTTACTTTGTTTTCAATTTTGGTTGTTGAACAATTTTACATGAAATGTGTTACATGGTTTGCATGTTGTTAGATTTCTATCCGCTGCGAATTGTGCAATGTTTTATTGTGATTAATAAATGAGCATGACAAGTTATTTTGGTGAATGGTGTGAAGTGACAAGTGTGACACCCTGAAATTGCATATCTACTCTGATTCATATTTTGTTGTTTTAATTAATTATTGGGGTATTTTAGAAGGGTGTTACATCGTGCGCAACTGTTGCATGCCTGGTTTAGATCTCATATGCTTGAAGAAGGCCCTTTTGTCTTAAAGGAACTCAATCCCTCTCAGAAGTTAGCTTCTCTCACCTCCAATCATGTTAAGTGGTATATTAGGGTTGGGAAATCGAGGATGTCATTGTCAGCATTGGAGACTTCCCTAATGTACCTTTGATAGGAACCAAGGGTTGCATCAACTACAACCCCGTGTTATCTTTAAGGCAACATGGTTACCCTATGAATGGCCCTCCAAAAGCTGAAGCTTTAGAGCCCTTCGTCTTGCACAACACTGAAGCAGATCACCCCATGGTGAAGAAGATCAAGAGGTCATGGCAAGCGATTATCAAAAAGGGTAAGGAATTGGGTAAGAGAAATATCATCACTCGAGAGCCTTATAGTTGTTGGGTGGGAGAGAGGGTTCAAATGGTTAAACTCCCTTTTCTATTTGATCCTTCTATCTATCCGTTGGTTCCTGACTTAAGGATTAAGCTCGGCCGTCTCAGTAGAGAGTGGAAATTTGTAAGTTAGTCACCAGAAGAAGGACAAAGAACTTGAAATTTTCAACAAAAGGGCCAGGGAGTCTGAGGCAAGGAGAGAAAAGTTCAGACAAGCGCTCTACAGTACTAAATTTGTGTTCGAGACGAAGGAGGAAGAGTTGGATAAAGTTGTACTCCGGATCCAAAAGCTCAACAAAACTCTGGAGTTGACTCTTGAAATGAAGAGGGAAGCACATCTAATTTCTAAGATTCGTACTCGTGAACTTGAGAACACAATTCAGAAGTACAAGGATGCTTGGGAATATGAGAAGTTGAGGATTGAAGAGTTGGAAAGAGTTTGTACACGTTTGAACTATCAGTTGGAACAAGCCAATGCTAGGATCCAGGCACTTGAGGGTATGGATCAGGATGTTGTCTATCTGATGTTGTTGAGTGAGTGCAGATACTGGAGAAACCTCTATAGGGACATAGAGGTGACCAAGGCTGAAGACTTGCGCATCATTCAAGACCTCCAATGACTTTACACTGAGTGGAATGACAAATTTCTGAGGCTGTCCAGATTTGCAAATTCCATCATGCAAAAGTTATCTGAGAAATTGCAAGAAGCTGATTGGTGCATGTGTCCAGAGAATACTCCGCATCAAGTTTTTAATTTCATTAAATTTTTTAAGGTGATGTTGAATGGGATGACTACCGACCTTGCCACGGTTCGGAAGGCCCATATGCCATATGCATTTTGTTTGTATTTGAACTTTGTTCTAAATTAATGAAAAATTGCTTTTGGGATTCATTTTATTGTTTTTTATTACTTTATTACTTTAAATACTTACGAACAAATGTTGTGGCATTTCTGAAATGAATGACTGAAACTAACCAAGAGTTTTGAAAACAAAATGCATCCATACACGCATTCATACATTTTCAAAATAGAGTCTCACTCCGTCCTTTCTTCCTCCAGTTTCACACTGAATCTTCAACACACATAGAATACTCGCGCCCGAACAAGACAAAGGATGGCTGAACAAGAGCAAGAGAGCACCCGAGTTAGAGCTGAATTAGACGAGATCAAGGGAGGCATGTCCCAGATGAGAGAAATGATACAAGCTTTGACTTTCAGTTTTGAAGCTCCACAAGCGACCGTGATTTCGGAGATCACGGGCCCAACAGTCGAAGTCCAACTTCAGAGGTCTTTACCTTCAACCCTCCCTCCATATGGGCTACCTTACGACTTCATCCCTCGAGCGGAAGTAGTGTACGACATGAGGAAATATGTCCAACAAGTTGTGCCATTGCCGTTTTACACGGATGCACGCCCAGTCGTCCATACTGTTACTCCACCAACTACTTATGCTAGACATGTTCCATATTTTGAAGATCAGCATCACATGTATCAGATTGTCGAATCAACCGTTAGTGGTAATGAAGTGAGATTTGAAGATTTCAGAGAAGTGAAGGAGAACATACAACTCCTTGAGAAGAAGTTCCGAGCATTGGAAGGAGACCACGTCTTTGGTTCTGCTGCCAAAGAAATGTGCCTTGTATCTAGGTTGGTGATTCCGACTAAGTTCAAAAATCTAGATTTTGAAAAATACAAGGGGCATACTTGCCCAAAAAGCCATCTCATCATGTATTACCGTAAAATGGCTGCTCACGTGGAAGATGACAAGTTGATGATCCACTGTTTCCAAGATAGCTTGAGTGGGGCTCCTTCCAAATGGTATTTGAGTCTGGATCAAAGTAGGATCAGATGCTTCTAATACCTATCAGACGCCTTCATCAAACACTACAAATACAATATGGACATGGCTCCTGATAGAAGACGTATGATGAAGTGGGGTATTCGTTACCATTAGAGATATTGACTAAATCCAAGGTAAACCATACAAGTCGAGTCGCCACTGCACTTCTATTTATCCAAAGGAATGGTTAGAAAGCGAACAAAAACCTAAAAGTTTTAACCAAAAAACTAGTAAAAGAGAACAAAGATCTGGGTAAGGGGGTTGGTTATGCAATGGGAAGGTGTTAGGCACCCAAAACATCCTAGGTACTCCTAGGGATCTCTTTTCATACTTGTTGCAAGGTTGTTATTTTTTGTGAAAATTTTGTTTGTGCAAACATGATTGAAGAGATGAGAAGAGAATATACAAGTTATTTACATTTTGTTTGGATGGATGAACCCATTGCCTACGTACCCTCTTATAAAAAATTAGGATCAAAACCTCGTAGTTCGGGGTAAAAATTTCAAAATGAGTTGGTGAATTGATTGGTCCAACAGCCTTAAGGTCTTTTGTTATCCAAGGGAGAAAACTCAACCTAAAAACCACAAATTCACCATGTGAGGATAACTTCAACATGCTAGTGAGGGGTTAACCCTATAATAAGCATGGAAGACTCATTGTCCATCACTAAGGATATAGGTGAGTATTACATCTACCACAAGGATAACTCAAACCTAATAGCTAAAGGTTATGGAAAATTTGATTAAGGAAGTGGCCATTGGAACCACAAAAAGACATTTGAATGGGTTATATTTACCAATTAGAAGTATATACAAAAATGGTCAAAGTTAACTTAAAGATTCAATTCAAAATAAGTATTATGAAAAGAGAGTTTGAAAATCAAAAGCCTAAGGCTTAGGTTTCTAATGTTTGAAAACAATGGTTAAATGTTTGCACAAAAAGTTCTGGCTTGGGTTAGAGTGGAGAGAAGAAGAAGAAAGGCTAGGTCCTAAGTAAAGCAAAAAGGTGAGGGATGAAGAAATAAAACCACAATGGATTTCCTCTCTTGAGATCATATAGATTATCCAAGTAGCTCCCATCCTTTGGAATAAGCAATCACAAAAATAGTAAGCTCAAGCAATCAAACAAGTCTCTTAGGAGATCCTTAATGTGTCTTGTCTTTCACTTTGAATGAACATGGCAATGGTCCTCCAATTTGAGCTCATAGAATCCCCTAGCACACAAAGCATACACATCAAAAGTTTCATGAAGTAAATCAAGAATGGACAAGAGTGAGTTTAGAGATTTGGTCCTTCTAATCCATCTTCATCATTAAGGTCCTTTTACTCCAATTTTGCATAAGGAATATCCTAGAAACTAAGTCCATTTGTCCATTTTGCATAGGGAAAGTCCTAAGATCTAAGTCCACTTCTTTGCATTTGGTTCTCAACAATCAAAACAAAAACACAAGCATGAAAATATATACACAATTATGTGCTCAAGTGAGCAAAAGGCAAATGGCATTAACATAAACATGTGCTCAAGTGAGCAAAAGGGAAAAACAAATGGATAATATGTGCAAGAATAGTAAATTGCATTAAAAATAACGAGCAAAAAGTAAATGTTAGTTGTTAGTAATTAGTGTTAGTAGTTAGTGTGCCATAAGGCGAATTTAGCGTTATGTTAAGCAATCGTAATTGGACTTATGTAGAAGTCACAACTATCTGAGGCCGGTCAATAATAATGTAGGCAACAACACAAGTTAGAAATCTTGATTAGTGAACCAAGTTCCAACAATTTGCCATGCCAAAAAGAAAAAAAAGGGTTGATCTTGTATTGGTTTAAGCCTTTTGCATGATTTAGAAAACAACCTATCCTTAATGCAAAGCCATTCACTTGATCAATTGATCAAGATGAATTAGATTTGAATCAAGGAAGATTAAGTCTCCCTAATCAATGCTAACTTATCAACCTTCAACTCATTGATCAAAAAGAAAAAAGAAGAAGAAGAAGGAGATGAATAATGGAAATAAAATGGCAAAAGTACAAATGCATTAAATGAAATAACATGTACCAATCATCATATGTTGACCAATAACATTGAAAGTCAAAGTCAAACAATCAAAAACAAAAGTGAGATGAAGATTGGAAGTCAAGAAATGAACAAAATATTTTTGGCATTTTTAATATTAAAAATAAACTTGAATTAAAAATAAAAGAAAGGTCAAACTTCAAAATTACTTCAAATCAACCTTGAAAGGTCCAAGTAATTTATCCCAAGTTCAAACCAAGTTTGACAAAAAATTTCAGAATTTTTAAAAGTCTGAAACTATTTTTAATCAATTAAAAATGAATAAAAATAACCTAATTGAACTAAAATCTCAAATAAATCTCAAATCAATTAAAAAATTGATGAGAATATTTTTCATAGATTCATCATCATTCAAATAGGTTAGGAAAATATTTTTTGTATTTTTTGAATATCAAAAACTATTTAAAATGAATTCAAAACAACTAGAAAATAGAAAATTCATAAAAAATATCATATGATAAAATAAAAAATATTAAAAATCAGAAATAGAAACTAGAATTTATTTGGAAACTAATGCAATTGGTCCCATAATTTTTGGATTTAAAATGAAGAAGATATGAATTTTTGAAAACAATGGAATAAAAGAAATTAAATGGAAATTAAAATCAGAAATTAAAAATGAGAAAAAATGTGAGGCGTTGGATCAAGAGCTCATTAATTGAGCTGGCGCATCAAACAGATCATATGCGCGCGCCTACCAACCACACTAGTCAACCGTGCCACATGTAGCATTAAATAAAGTCATAAAAAAAAGAGGCTCTGATTAAATCTGGAAAACGAATCCAAGGGTCCAGGATTGATTTGGAAATGGGACGGTGGCCAGCGCCACCGTCTTCTCCGGCCAGCTCCGGCGGAGTCCAAAATTTGCAGAGATTCAAAAGGCAACCAAAATGCACGATCTATACATCTTTAGAAAGCTGGGATGATGTACATCATCCTTGTGCCACTCAATTCCACTCTAGATCTCTATATTGAGAGAAATCAGAGATGCAAGTTCTGTCGTGTTCATCATGAACTCAATGGATTTCAAAAATTAAATGCACAATCATGATGCCTCTATTGAGAGGACTTCAGCCAACACAAGATCCAAGCAAATAGGTCAATATATGATGATTTTCGAAGAAAATACCAGTTGAAGAACAAACTTGATTTCTGGAAACTTGAGCTCGATTCCTTGCTTTCTATGCCAAAACAGAAGATCAATGAGATGCAGGATGAAGGTTTAGAAGCTTTAGATCCAAGGATTCAACCAGATGTAGTTGGATTTTGGATCTGAAAAATTTGGAGAAAAATGAACTAGCTTCTTTGGTAATGGTTATGGATTCAATTGTGCAGCATCTTAGGCACCATTAGGTTGAGTTTGAATGAAGCTGAGCACTTCTATTTATAGCAAAACAAGCTGCAAGCAAGGTGAATTCTCGTGTGCATGGAACTTGGACCCTTCATGCATGGGCCTGTACAGGCGCGTGCAAAGCCCAAAAGCTGATGCAAATGAATGCTGAACACAAACCAAGTTGAATTGGACGTGTAATTGGAATGGCATTTGCTTGTGTATCAAGATTTCATGTGAATTCCATATTTTGACCTAAAGTCCCCTTTGGAAAATCCAAACATAAGCATGTGGGTAATGGTTGGAAAGGTCTTGATGTAAGGAACAATTGTTATGTTGGGCAAAAATCCATTTGAGTTATGGAAATTGGTGAAATTGGGGTTTAAAGTGCAAGGTGCAAAACATGCAAAGGCAATATTTCTAAATTTGGCCAATGTTCAAGCCCTTCTGTTTTGATGATGCAAGCTTCAAATGAAAAAACTTCAAACATCAAAGTTGTAGATCTTTTCAAGAAAATTAAAATGGACTTAATTTTTGAATCATTTGGAGTTTGGATGAAAGAGTTACGGGCACTTGAAGTTGGACTTTTTTGCCTTTTAATGCATTTGGTCCAAAAGGACCTATAATGTCTTGCATTATCACATGTATTTCCTTTGAGATTTTGAACTTTTGTTAAACATAACATTTCAAGTAGACATCTTAAGCTTTCCAATGCATTTGATCCCACCTCAAAATCATAAAAAATGAATGATTTGTGTCCTTGGGAAGTTGATCTAAAATTAGGGTTTTAGTCAAAATGACCTATAATGTCTTGGAATGGGAGATGACCTTCCAAGCTTCAAATAAATTTTTGATGAACATGAAAGTTGTTCATATTGTCCTTAAGAACATTTGTTCTTTTGGAATTATCTCCATTTGACCAACACATAAAAAGTTAGGTCTCAGTACATTTCAAAATAGTCAGATGAATTGACTGATCAACTTCTCAAGTCCAAGACTCATATCTTGATGAATTGATGATTGAGGATACTCAAATAAGTTAAAATATGCATGAAATGATGAATTAAAGGACTTCCCTTGATTGCATTTTACCATAGGCTGAGGTTGCTTCATGAGCAAGGCATTGTGGTGCACATATGGATTAGGGTTTCCAAGCTTGAAACCCTTTGACTTGTCTTGATCAAAATGATGAATTGAGATGCTAGGAAGGCATATTTGATGGATGAGAGCTTTGAGAACCATTACCATGCTTGCTATCATCTCCTCTTGGCCTTATCATTGCACAAAAGATCTCCTAGAAGCTTTGGACCTTGTGATTGCTCAAGCTACAAACAAAAGATGTTAGTGACATATTTTTGTGCTTTTTGGCTAGTAAACAAAAATAAGAAAAGAAATGATATACAATTCAAACATGCTTGGTGATCTCAAACCACTCACAAGAAGTCCCACCCAAAGGCAAAGGGAACCAAGATGCTAAAGATCCTTGAGGCAATGCAAATGCAATGTTATGATGCCATGAGGGATCTTAGGGACAAAATTGGGGTCTTACATCTGCAAAGCATGTTCCAACATGACAAAGAATCCTTCAAGGAATATGCTCAGAGATGGAGGGAACTGGCTTCTCAAGTTGAACCACCTCTTGCTGAAAAGGAACTTGCTGAACTATTCATTGACACTGTCCAACCCCAATTCTACGAGAAGACGGTTGAAAGTGCTTCCTTGGGATTCTCCGAGCTTGTTGCTATAAGAGCTCGTGTTGAGTACGACTTAAGAAATGGTAAACTTGTAGCTGTGGCCCGAACTTCAAGTGCTAATCTAAAGAAGTTTTCTAGAGGGTTTCCCAAAAAGAAAGAAGGTGAAACTAATGTTGTGTTTATTGGCCAAGGAAGAGCCTTTATAAGAAGGAGACAACAACAATATTCACAACAATAATATGTTCAACAACCTTTTCCCTATCAGCAACCTATATATCCCGTTTATTACGCCCCGCAACCGTACATAGCTGTTGTGACACCCGCCTTTAATCAATAACATGCTCATACTTATCAACCACCTCCAGTTTATCGACCAGATCCAGCTCAACAATGTGCTCCTGTTCCCCCAGTTTATCAGCAAGCACTAGTGGCTCATGTCTATCAACAGCCGAGAGCTCAAGCTCCAAGATAAAATGCTCCGAATCAGAACAGGAGGCAGGGGGATAGGGCAACATCCAATCCAATTCCAGTGTTGTATATTGAGATTTATCCCTCTCCGTTGCAAAAGGATTTGGTGGTTCCTAGACTTATGAGACCTCCACCTGATCGTCTGCCTCCATGGTACAACCCTAATGCACATTTTCATTTTCATGAGCGTGCCCCCGAGCATGACCTGGAGGGTTGCTAAGCTTTGAAGCATAGGGTTCGTGAGCTTATTGATAGCAGGATTCTATCTTTTAGGAATATGGGACCAAATGTGAATAATAATCCTCTTCCTCCCCATGGAGACCCTAAATTGAATGCAATTGAAGATGCCTATGATGGTGTTATGGTTGAGAAGGTTGATGATGTTAAGACTCCTTTGGCAGCATTCCACGCCCGATTGGAGGAAGCAGGCCTGATTGATGTTTGTCATGACAGCTGTGAAGAGTGTGCCACACACCCAAGGGGGTGTCAGATGGTACAAGATAATATTCAAGACTTGATGAATAAAGGAGTGCTTCAAATCTCCAGTGTTACAAAGAACGAATATGTGTCGGTAATTGAACCTTGTTTCAATTTACCTGAACCAGTTGAAATCCGTTAATATAGTAGAAGAGGGGTGCCTGAGAATAGTCATCCGTCTCTTGTTGAGATCTGTATGCCTACGCCGTTTTCATATGAAAGCACCAAGGATGTGCCTTGGAGATATGAGGTTACCGCTATGGATAAGATCATTGAAGGAAGTGCAGACAGTGAAGTGAAAGAAGCTGTGAATGAGGACGTCACCAATATTGCAGGAATGAGCAAAATGACTCGTAGTGGTCGAATTTATACGCCTGAATTCAATGTGACTCCTCAGGTTCCAGCCAAGGAATCTATAGATATAGCTTCCACTAAAGAACCCAAAGGGGTCCAATCGGAAGATACTGTTGAATTCTTGAAGTTGATCAAGAGAAGCGATTACAAGGTTGTGGATCAGCTGCATCAGACACCGTCTAAGATCTCTATTTTTTCTCTTCTATTGAACTCCCAAGCCCATAGGGAGGCTTTGTTAAAGGTGCTTGCACAAGCTCATGTAATACAAAGCATAACAGTAGACCAGTTTTATGGGGTGGTTGCAAACAACATAACTTGCAATGCTTTAAGCTTCAATGGAGAGGAATTACCTGAAGATGGACAAAATCACAATCATGCTCTCCATATCTCAGTAAAATGCAAAGATGATGCTTTGGTAAGAGTCCTGGTTGATACTGAATCTTCTTTAAATGTGATTCCAAAGAGAACACTCGCCAAGTTATCTTATCAAGGACCAGCTATGAAGCCCAACACCTTGATAGTGGAAGATTTTGATGGTTCCAGGAGAACCGTGATTGGAGAGGTAGAATTGCCCATTTTGATTGGCCCTCATATATTCTCGATTAATTTCCAAGTCATGGATATTAATCCTGCGTATAACTGCTTATTGGGGCATCCCTGGATTCATGCTGCATGGGCAATTACCTCCATTTTACATCAGAAAATGAAGTTTGTAGTGGACAATCAACTGATCATCATTTTTGGAGAGGAGGACTTTGTGGTCAGTCACCTTTCATCCTTCAGGTATATCGAGGCTGATGAGGACGCTTCAGAAACTTCTTTCCAAGCTCTTGAAATAGCCAACGCCACTTTTGTGGAGATGAAGGACCCTATTGGGAAAGCTTGTTCATCTTTCTCTTCTCTGAAAAGCGTCAAGTCTAGCATTGAAGGAGGAAACCCTGAATGTTGGGGTCAGCTTATTGATGTTCGTGAGAAGAATGATCACTTTTGTCTGGGATATGTGCCTTCCGCTGCGAAAGGAGCCCGAGTCCCTACAAAGGACAACACCCGAAGCATCCAAGAAGTATTCCTCAATACGAGACTCATCCATGGAGATCAGGTCAACGCAATTGAAGACAACACCAAAGATGAAGATAAGCCATGTTTGATTTACCGGTGTGAGACAACTATGAACAATTGGAAGGCGGTTGAGATCCCCGAAATTTTTCCTTTGTCAAAGTAATAATTATTGTTTTCCCTTTCAAATCCTTAGCTCTGCCCAAGGCTAATTGATCATGTTGTAGGGCCCCTTTTCATTTTCAAATAATCATTATCAATGAATAAAAGACATTTTTTTAAATTCTTATTATTCATTTATTTGTTTTCTTATAAGAAAATGGAAATCTTTTCGAACAATTTCTTTTTCATTTATGCATCTTTTATTTTTCTTTTCTAAAAAAATCAATCATTCAAACATGCATAATAAATGATAACCCCGTTGAATCCAATATCTCTACTACCTCTCATAACTTTGACTCTCCTATCTACCAAGCAAAAGAAGAGGGTGAAGAAGATTGTTACATCCATGAGGAATTGGCAAGGCTACTCGAGCACGAGTCAAAGGCCCTGCAGCCACATGAAGAACCCGTGGAAACAATCAACCTTGGCAAAAAGGAAGAGAAGAAAGAAGTCAAAGTCGGCACCACACTTGAAGCAAGCGTCAAAGAGAGATTGGTAAAGCTGTTACAAGAATATGTGGATGTATTCGCATGGTCATACTAGGATATGTCGGGCCTGGACACCGATATCGTTGAACACAAGCTACCGCTTCAGCCAGACTTCCCGCCAGTAAAACAAAAACACAGAAGAACAAGATTGGATATGGCTATGAAGATTCGTGAAAAAGTCAAACGACAGTTTGACACTGGTTTCGTCGCAGTGGAGTAGTACCCACAATGGGTAGCTAATATTGTACCTGTGCCTAAGAAGGATGGCAAGGTGAGGATATGTGTTGACTATAGGGATCTGAACAAAGTTAGTCCAAAGGACGATTTCCCTCTACCACACATTGATACTCTGGTAGACAACACTGCAAGTTTTGTTGTATTCTCCTTTATGGACGAATTTTCTGGATACAATCAAATCAAGATGGCTCTAGATGACATGGAGGAGATCACTTTTATCACCCCTTAGGGAACATTTTGCTACAAGGTGATGCCTTTCGGTTTCAAAAATGTCGGGGCAACTGACCAAAGACCTATGGCCAGTCTTTTCCATGACATGATACACAAGGAGATAGAGGTCTATGTCGATGACATGATCGCAAAATCTCAGAATGAAGAAGATCATATGAACCATCTAAAGAAGCTGTTTGAACGCCTCATAAAGTTTAGGCTACAATTAAACCCTGAAAAATGTACATTTGGTGTCCGTTCAAGGTAGTTGCTTGGTTTCATCGTTAGTCAATGAGGAATTGAGGTGGATCCTGACAAGGTCCGAGCTATACAAGAAATTCCTCCTCCACGCACCGACCGAGAAGTTAGAGGTTTCCTTGGATGCTTGAATTACATCTCAAGGTTTATTTCAGATATGACGGCCACGTGTGAGCCTATCTTCAAATTGCTTCAAAGTGCTTTTGAGAAGATACGTCAATACTTGCAAGAGCCTCCTATTTTGATTCCACCTGTCCCAGGGAAGTTGTTAATCATGTATCTGACTGTGCTTGAAGGGTCAATGGGATGCGTGGTGGGGCAACATGATGAAACTGGTCGGAAAGAACATGCTATTTACTATCTAAGTAAAACGTTTACTGATTGTGAAAGTCGATATTCGCTTTTGGAGATCAACATCACATGTATCATATCGTCGAATCAACCACTAGTGTTAATGAAGTGAGATTTGAAGATTTCAGAGAAGTGAAGGAGAACATGCAACTCCTTGAGAAGAAGTTTCGAGCATTGGAAGGAGACCACGTCTTTGGTTCTGCTGCCAAAGAAATGTGCCTTGTATATGGGTTGGTGATTCCGACTAAGTTCAAAACTCCGGATTTTGACAAATACAAGGGGCATACTTGCCCAAATAGCCATCTCATCATGTATTACCATAAAATGGCTGCTAACGTGGAAGATGACAAGCTCATGATCCACTGTTTCCAAGATAGTTTGAGTAGGGATCCTTCCAAATGGTATTTGAGTCTGGATCGAAGTAGGATCAGATGATTCCAAGACCTATTAGACGCCTTCATCAAACACTACAAATACAACATGGACATGGCTCCTGAAATAAGACAGCTGCAAATCATGTTCCAGCATGACAAAGAATCCTTCAAGGAATATGCTTAGAGATGGAGGGAAGTGTCTTCTCAAGTTAAACCACCTCTTGCCGAAAAGGATCTTGCTGAACTATTCATTGACATTGTCCAACCCCATTTCTATGAGAAGATGGTTGGAAGTGCTTCCATGGGATTCTCCGAGCTTGTTGCTATAGGAGCTCGTGTTGAGTACGACTTAAGAAATGGTAAACTTGTAGCTATGGCCGGAACTTCAAGTGCTAATATGAAGAATTTGTTTCCCGAAAAGAAAGAAGGTGAAACTAATGTTGTGTCTATTGGCCAAGGAAGAGCCCCTCCAAGAAGGAGACAACAACAATATTCACAACAACAATATGTTCAACAACCTTTTCCCTATCAGCAACCTATATATCCCATTCAGTACGCCCCGCAACCGTACGTAGCTGTTGTGACGCCTGCCTTTAATCAATAACCTGCTCATACTTATCAACCACCTCTAGTTTTTTGACCAGCTCCAGCTCAACAACGTGCTCCAATTCCCCCAGTTTATCAGCAAGCACCAGCGGCTCATCTCTATCAACATCCGAGAGCTCAAGCTCCAAGATAAAATGCTCCGAATCAGAACAAGAGGTAGGGGGATAGGGCAACATTCAATCCAATTTCGATGTTGTATGTTGAGATTTATCCCTCTCTATTGCAAAAGGGTTTGGTGGTTCCTAGACCTATGGGACCTTCACCTGATTGTCTGCCTCCATGGTACAACCCTAATGCACATTTTCATTTTCATGAGGGTTCCCCCGGGCATGACCTAGAGGGTTTCTATGCTTTGAAGCAGAGGGTTCGTGAGCTTATTGATAGCAAGATTCTATCTTTTAGGGATATGGGATAAAATGTGAAGAATAATCCTCTTCCTCCCCATGGAGACCCTACAGTGAATGCAATTGAAGACGCCTCTGACTGTGTTATGGTTGAGAAGGTTGATGATGTTAAGCCTCCTTTGGCAGCATTCCACGCCTGATTGGTGGAAGCGGGCCTGATTGATGTTTGTCATGACAGCTGTGAAGAGTGTGCCACACACCCAAGGGGGTGTAAGATGGTACGAGATAATATTCAAGACTTGATGAATAAAGGAGTGTAAGAACCCAATTTTGACCCTAAGATCCCTCATGCAATTTCATCATAAGCATTAGCATTAGGATCATACCTGGGCATTCTCCTCACCCCTCTTTCATTGGGTTTATTTTGGGAGAGATCACCGAGCAGTATATAATTGTATCATACTTGTATTATCATTTTACTAACCAAAATACAAAAATATGTCTTTGCATTTGCCAAACTCTTTTGTAGGTAGGGCCTGATCTCCATTGATCTATCAAGTTCATATCTAGGGTTTGAGACCCTCATGACAAAGAGCACAACCATGAATTGATCCAAGAATGGTTATGAGCATCATATATGAGTCCCAATTACCTCTACATGTTATATTGATCAATTTTTCTTCAAGGGTTTAAGGGTGATTTGCCTTGGAAACCCTAGTTTGACTGGGTATCTTGAGTAACATCTCCAACAAGCCATCTCACTAATTGATCAAATTTCTCAAGGGAAACTTCAAAATTCATTATATTATGCATATATGATCTACCATGAACCAATAAAGTCCAAATAATTTAAGGTTAGCAAGTTGGTTGGTGGTTGTTGGCTAGATGAATTCATCTGATCAAAACTAGGTCTCCCTAGACCCTATATCCTACAATTTTCACCATATGAAAATTATTCCAAGATCAAAGTTACTCTAAATGACATTCTAAACAACTTTCATGTTGAGACCTAGAGCTAATTTTGCTCTCAAAACCATTTTATATGTTGAAACATTATAGGTCATTTTGTCTAAACCCTAATTTGAAAGTCAACTTCCCAAGGCCATAACTTGCTCATTTTTTATGAGATGAAATATTTCCCAGTTGAAAAATCAAATTCAACATGTCTAATTCAACTTTTATATTTGGAGTGGGAGCTAATTTAACTTTTATGAGCATGTGATATGAGGTTACATTATAGGTCATTTTTGACCTATACCTTTGAACAAGTGATTTTTCCAAACTTCAAAAATGCATAACTCTATCATTATAAATCCAAATGACATGAAATTTGTGACCATTTTTAATGTATTTTAAATAGCTACAACTTTTATGAAGACACGTTTCTCATTTGAATCTCACATAAAAAGTTAAGTAAGGTCAAATATTGGGAGATACGACTTTACACTTAGAAAATTTTTCAACATGTTGAAATTTCCAAACTTCCACCTGAAAATTCTCCATGTTCCAAGCTCCAAATGAAAAAGTGTTGAACATTAAACTTGTTCCCCTTGATCCAAGCTTTCTAAATAACCCAAGTTCATGCATTTTGGGTGAAGATTGCTAGGTCTGCGCATGGCTTTAACAGGGCTGTATCATTGGAAAGAATCAATTGCACAAACTTAAGTTCACAATGCCTTTCCACTCAAGCTTCATTCAGTCTTCAATTGGAATCATTTTTGGACCTTTATGCATTGCACCATAGGCATGTACATGCCCATGCACTCGTGCCATCCACATTGCCAATTTTGGACAGATTTTTGAAGTGTGCAAATACCATTCCCTTTGGCTATAAATAGAAGGCCTCTGAGCTTATTTGAACAAGACTTTGCACGCCGGCTTACCCCCCCCCCCCATTGAAACCCTCTCATTCTAAAGGAAAACCTGAGAAATTTCAATTTAAAATTTGAGTTTGAATCTCAACTGTTGGAGATTCAAGAACTCCGGGATCCAAGGCCTTGCAGTCTCTCTAATCACTTCCTGCTAGCTTCTCAAGTGTGATCAGATCGTGTTTGAAGCAAGCAACATCAAGAACTGCATAGCATTGAAGGTAATTTTCAGAAAACTTCATCTCTTTGATTCTCACTCAATTCTACTCAATTTTCTTGGATCTTTGGTTGTCTAAAGTCCTACCAATATAGGCAAGAAGATTGAGTTGCTTAGAGGTCAAATCGAAGCAACTAAGTTGACACACCTCAAAATTCAACTCCTCATATTTTTTTATATATTTGAAGTTAGTTGAAATTGAGGTCAGATTCGTGCTCTACGCCATTTTTTCTTTCAGATCATGTCCTCATTTTTTATTTTGGTGATGGTTGAGGGTGGACCAGTCCGGTGAGGTCCACCAGAGAAGAAGACCAGAGTTAGAGCTCCGGCGATGTGTTGGCATCTCTCCAGACCACATGATCCTTTTCAAATATTTTAATCTCACGCGTTGGTTCTGATTACCATCTCTGCAGCGCATTGACTAGGGTCCATTGTGGAACACGCGCTAAAGACCCCTTGATCTGCCACCTCAATTAATGAGGGAGATCAAGTGGTCCACGTTTTTTGCTATTTTCTGATTTTCATTTTAATCCTTTTATTTTCATTAATTCATATTAATTTTAATATTGATTAAAAAAATATGAGAGTTTTACCAAATAATTTCAAATAATTTTCGATTTCATATTCTGAATTAAAATTATTTTTTGGATTATTATTAATATTTTTCATGATTTAATTGATTTTGTGATTATTTTTAATTGTTTAAAAATACTTTTAAGTCTTTAAAAATTCTGAAATTTTTTCTCCAATGTCTTTTGACCTTGATTGACCTATGATAAATCTCATGACCATTTCATTGGTGTTTTGATGAGGTTTTAGGAATTTGACAAACCATATTTATTTTAAATGCCTTTTTTTAGTATTTTTTTAAATTTGAATAAATGCAAAATAATTTTGTTGACCAACTGTAATGACTTGTTTGAGTTTGACTCTTGTTGTTGGGTCTAGGTCAAGGTTGATTTGACTTTGTCAAGTTAATATCATTGGATTTAGGGGATTGATGGAATGTACATTCCATCTCCCAAAATGAATGGATGATATTAATTTGGTTAAAGTCCTCCTTTGACCAATCTGAGTTTTGATCCATTCCCCTTCCTCTTCATCTCATTCCCATTCTTTATGCATTCATCTCATTTGGCCTATGATATCTCAAAGTCCTAAGGCTAGTTGATTGAAAAATCAACATAAGTATGGATGAGACTAGGCCACCTCTTTTGCATATTCTTTTTTTGTGTGGTATGTTTCATGAGCATAGTCCATTATGCTATGTCTCTAACATGCATTAACACCAAAATTCTATTGCCCGACCTCAAATAGTTGTCACTTCTACATAAGTCCAATTACGATTGCTTAACATAGCACTAAATTTGTGACACAAAAGGCATATCATTCTAGTTAGTGAGATTGTAAGTCTCCCCTCTTTCATGGTGTTGTGTTGAAACTTGGCCTTTTTTCTTTCCTTTGGAAGATGTCTTGGCTCAAGGATCCATGCTTGTGATAAGAGGGTTGAGTGTTTTCCAAAGAATGGCTAAAAAAATGAAAAGCAAAAGCAAAACAATACAAACTTCTAACTCATTAATAACTAACTTTTAATTTCAAGCCATTTACTTTAATGTTATTTAATTTTAGTCTTTATTCTTTTTCCATTATTCATACCATTCTAATTGTTTATGTTAATGCATAAGATTAGTCTCTCCATCTCCTCCCCATTTCTTTAATTTCAAAATCTCTCCCTCATTTTTTAAATCTTCTTTGTTTGAACTAGTTTTGTTCTAAACTTTGACAACTTTGCAAAAAGATAGAAACTTTGACCTTATGCCATTGAATTTTCAAACTTCTTTTCTTAATCAAACTTGTAAATAGACTTAACTATACTTGATGTAAACTTTCAAAAACAAAAAAAAAAAACTAACTCATTCAAACCATTTTTAGGCCTTTTGTGCCTTTCAAACTTAAATTTTGTTAAAAGCAACGCATCCACTCTGAAATTTGTACCACGAACTACGAGGTTTTGATCCCTCATTTTTATGTTGGTACGTAGGTACAAGTCCGAAGGTCTTGACAAACACAAAAATATAATTAATGAATTGTTTTCTCATCCCCCCACTCCATTTGTTTGTAAACATCATTTTGTACCAAATACATATGCACACAAAAAGGGCTCCCTAGGAGTACCTAGGACACTTTGTGTGCAAACACATTCCCTCTGTGTAACCAACCCCCTTACCTGTAATCTCTGGCATTTTATTAGATTTGATTTAAAAACTTCTTACTAATGGGTTTTGTTCGTACTTTTTCCCTTTTCCCTTGGAAACAATAAAAGCGCGGTGGCGACTCTGGTTTTATTGATCTCTAGCTTATCCATAGCTTGATGATCATGAATTTACCGCTACAGAAGTTAAGTGGCGACTCTGCTGGGGAGTAGTCTCCAGTGGGTTTAGCCTACTTTTTGTGTGTATATAATTGTATATATGTGATGTTTGTATATATGTATGTGTGATATAATCTGCTTGTTGTGCTTGGTGATCTCTGAGTGGTGAGATAAGTTCTAACCCGAACTTGAGTGTAATTAAGATAAGAGGATGGTATAGTCATGTTAGACTTGTGTGGAGTAGTCCTTAACAAGTTGGCTTAAGATCCATCTGCTCAGTGGAGAATCTTTTAGAATTGGAAATGTCACACAAGTATTTGTGGTTAGGCATTTCTATCTCTAATTTGGGTTCGAGAAGCTGAGGACCGTAGAACATTTACCCCCTCTTGGCCTATTTAGGACGTAGTGCAGAAACTGTTCAAGTGTAGACTTGATAACACTTGTTACGTGATACTACACTCAAACGAGTTTCTCTTGAGAATATTATGGGTCGATGAGTCAGTCATCTTAACCTGTAATTTCCGATAGATGGAATTAAGACTCTGGGAACTTTTTAGGACATGATCTACATGTTTTTACCCTTAGTTAACTCCTTTGGAATGATTCTTACCCAGACTCCATGCTCGTGGCTCACAACAAACCCTTGATTCTTGGTTGATCCAATCATGTCTTGTCAATATCAATGGAAGTTGGGTGTTGATAAGGTGTAAACCATAATCCACAAAAATGGATGATTGATCTTGACAATGACTTGATTCATCCATTGACCTTTGTTTGTTTGACTTGTGTGTGATCCCTTATTTGTGATTGTTGCATTCATGCATTCATGCACATCATAACATTCATCACACGAAAATTTCAAGGAACTGAGGTATTATTTGCAAATATTTTCAGACCATGGATTGTGGACGAAGGAACACTAAGAAGTACAGTTTAAGATGTCCCTACTTAAAAGAGTTAAGGAAGATATCATCTTTTGTATTAGATCCCTTGGACTTTAAACAACGTCATGGGAAGCTTTTGTCTATCTTGTCTACTGATGTGGTTGAAGGACTTTTGAGTGTATTGGTGCAGTTCTATGATCTTCTCTACCGTTGTTTCACTTTCCCAGATTTTCAGCTTGTGCCTACCTTGGAGGAGTATTCTCATCTTTTTGGGATACCTGTTTCTATTAGAGTGCCTTTTAGTGGAGTGGAGGAGATTCCCCAATCTAGTCTTATTGCTGAAGTTCTTCACTTGAAGAAGTCTGAGATAGAGGCTCATTAGGTGAAGAAAGGAGGATTGTTTGGGTTACCATCTGATTTCCTCATCAAGGAAGCTATTGCTTTTGCTCAAGTCGTTAGTATGGATGCTTTTGAAGCTATCTTTGTGTTGCTCATCCATGGATTAGCTTTGTTCCCTAACATTGACGGTTTTGTTGATGTTAACGCCATTAGACTTTTCTTGATTGGGAATCATGTGCTTACTTTGTTGGGTGATATGTACTTCTCTTTGCATCTAAGGAATTCTAAGGGTGGTGGAACGATTGTCTGTTGTATCCCTCTTATGTACAAGTGGTTTATTTCTCACTTGCCTCAGGCACCTGTTTTTGTGGAGAACAAACAATGTCTACGATGGTCTCAGAGACATATGTCTCTCACTAATGATGATATAGTTTGGTATGATCCATCTTTGAGCAGTTTAGAGATTATTGATAGTTGTGGTGAATTCTCTAATGTGTCTCTCATTAGTACACAAGGAGGAATTGAGTACAACCCTGCTTTGGCTCATCGTCAACTTGGGTTCCCCTTGAGAGACAAACCTAATAACACGTTTTTAGAAGGTCTTTTCTATCAAGAGGGTAAAGATTCCCCAACATTTGAAGGAGAAGATTGTGCATGCTTGGCATAATATGCATAGGAAAGGAAGATCCGAGCTTGGTCCGTGCAATTGTGTAGCTTTGGAAGCCTACACTTTTTGGGTGAAGAAGAGAGCTTTGGAGTTGAAGATGCCTTATCCTTGTGAAAGACCTATGTCTATGGTTGTGGTTGAGCCATTAACACTCCATAACCAAGATGTAGAGGAGTTGGAAGACACGCTCGTCAAGATGAAACAAGAGAAAGATATGTGGGAAGAGTGTTTCCGTGCTTTGAGCAAGAAGCATGAAGAGTTGCAGTTGGCGTCTAAAGACAAAGATGCACTCATTGAGCTACTTGAAGACCAAGTGACGAAGAGACAGAGAGAGACAGAGGTTTCATCTTCTGGCACGCCTCAGCCTTCCATTGCTTGGAAGAAGATTGTTGATCAACTTGTCCTCGAGAAGACTCAGATGAAGGCTTGTTTTGAGACCGAGATCCGTCGCATTCAAAGGAAGTACGCGCCTTCAGCTAGATCTTCTGACATTGTTGTTAGGGATCCTTAGGATGACTCGTCTCATTTTCTCTTGTATTTTTCATTAGGTTTCTGAAATTGTACTGAGTGTAATCCTTCCAATTATACAAATGGAAAGGGATTTTTGGTCATATAAAAATTATTGCAATTATTGATATATATATATATATATATATATATATATATATATATATATATACACACACACACACACACACACACACACATATATATATATATATATATATATATATATATATATATATATATATATTTTGCAAATGATGTAGTAAGTTCCTTTAAAACAAAAAATAAATAAACAAGCATTGCATTTCATGCATCATGTGCATAAGCGTGTTTCTCTTTCGCCAGATGTCTCATTG
This sequence comes from Lathyrus oleraceus, assembly GCF_024323335.1. NCBI lineage: Eukaryota > Viridiplantae > Streptophyta > Magnoliopsida > Fabales > Fabaceae > Lathyrus > Lathyrus oleraceus. The sequence goes on from NC_066583.1 coordinate 403,329,116, forward strand.
GTGTTTCTTCGTGCTTTAGCCAAGCTGACTCATTGGTAGAACACCCGCACAAATCATCTCAAAATTATGGAGCATCTAGAGCAAGAGAACAGAGAGCTGAAGGACAAGATCGCCCGCCTGACTGCCATGATGGAGTCAGTTGTTGCTGCTCAGAGTCAATCTTCTCCAACGCCTGCAACTTCTCCTCCTCAGAGGACATTTATTTCAGAGGTGGCTACCTCTACCATGCCTGTTGCTACCGCCCACTTCGCGCCTACTATGCCTTCCGGATTCCCCTGGGGAATGCCGTCCAACTTTATGCCTGAAAACTTTGTGCCTACTTTAGTTTTCATGCCGGCATCTAGCCCCGTCATGTTTGTGCCACCTTCCGTTGTGCACACCTTACCTCGTGTAGAGGACACCAGTTATCACTCCGAGCCATCTGAGGGTCCGGATGTTTACGAGAAAATGGATGAAATGAAAGATCAGTTTCTTGAGTTGCGTAAGGAATTGAAGACGCTAAGGGGTAAGGATTTGTTTGGGAAGAATGCTGCTGAGTTGTGTTTAGTGCCCAACGTCAAGATCCCGATGAAGTTCAAAGTGTCTGACTTTGAAAAGTATAAAGGGAATACTTACTCACTCAGTCATCTAGTGATGTACGCTCATAAGATGTCTAGATAGACTGACAATGATCAACTGCTGATCCATTACTTCCAAGACAGTCTGACCAGTGTTGCATTCAGATTGTATATGGGATTGGATAGTGCAAACATTCGCACTTTCAATGACTTGGGAGAGGCTTTTGTCAAGAAGTATAAGTAAAACATGGACATGGCGCTTGATAGAGACCAACTGAGGTCTATGTCTCAGAGAGATAAGGAGACGTTTAAAGAGTATGCACATAGATGGAGGGAATTGGCTGCCCAGATAACTCATCCCTTGGAGGAAAAAGAGATGACAAAGATCTTGCTGAAAACTCTGAGTTTATTTTATTATGAACGAATGATTTCTAGTGCCCCTAGTGACTTTACCGAAATGGTAAACATGGGGATGAGGCTTGAGGAAGGGGTCCGAGAAGGACGTCTGTCGAAAGATGAAGCATCATCGAGTAAGAGGTATGGCAATTGGTGCTTCAAAGGGTAAGTCTGGTGAATCCATCAATTTGAAGTCTAACGATGATGATGAGGTACTTCATTTGATCAAAAGGAGTGAGTTTAATATGGTGGAGCAGCTGCTCCAAACCCCTTAAAAAAATCTCAGTGTTGTCTCTGCTCATGAAATCTGAAGCGCACAGAGAAGCACTGCAGAGAGTTTTGGAACAAGCATTTGTAGAACATGATGTTACAGTGGATCAATTTGATCATATCATGGCTAATATCACTTCCTTCAATAATCTTAGCTTCTGTGATGAAGAACTCCCTGAGGAGGGAAGAAATCATAATCTGGCTTTGCACATTTCTATGAATTGCAAAGAGGATGCTTTGTCAAATGTGCTTGTTGACACTGGGTCATCACTGAATGTGTTGCCAAAGTCAACTCTATCAAAGCTATCATATCAAGGAGCGCCTATGAGGTATAGCGGTGTAATCGTCAAAGCTTTTGACGGCTCGCGCAAAACGGTTATTGGTGAAGTGGACCTTCCAGTTAAGATAGGTCCGAGTGATTTTCAAATTACTTCTCAAGTAATGGATATCCACCTGGCCTACAGTTGCTTGTTGGGAAGGCCATGGATCCACGAGGTAGGAGCCGTTACTTCCACATTGCACCAGAAGCTCAAATTTGTGAAGAATGGCAAGCTTGTGATTGTTGGCGGGGAGAAGGCGTTGTTGGTTAGCCACATGCCATCTTTCTCTTATGTTGAAGATGAGGATGAGGTTGGAACTCCATTCCACGCCTTATCTATTGCTATAGGAAAGAGAGTTGGGGCACATATGTCCTCATTGAAAGATGCTAAGAAGATTGTTGAAGAAGGCAATGTTGATCAGTGGGGGTGCATGGTAGAGGTCTCCGACAAAAAAGGCAAAACCGATTTGGGATTCCAGAAAGGTTCATCAACTACAAGGACTGAAGATATTCAACTTAGCTTTTGTAGCGGAAGGTTCATTCCTGGCAATGAACAACACTTAGCTGTTGTGCTAGAGGATGCCGAAGAGGAAGACTGCACCAATTTTGTGACGCATGGAAAGGCTTGCAACAATTGGATTGCTGTTGATATTCCTGTTAATTTGCATCGATCTAAGTAATTTCTTTTCTATGTTTTAAAAATCCTTCTTCTATGCCTAAGGGAGAAGTGAAGATTGTTTGGGCATTTTCAAATTGATCATTAATAAAATTAATTCTATTCATCCACATCTATGATGTTTGTTTTTACTTTTTTGCTTTATTCTGAAAATGGTAATCACAAAAAATATAAATAAACAATATAATTGTCCATCTGCATAATATTTGGTCACAAATTCACTTCTCTAAAATCAAAATATCAAATCATTGTGCATGTTGGTTTCTAACCCCATTGAATACAGTGATCCTTCTCCTTCTCCAAATTTTGAATTTCCTGTGTTCGAAGCCGAGGAGGAAAGTGATGAAGGAGTGAGTGATGAATTATCTCTTCTTCTTGAGCAAGATTAAAAGACCATTCAGCCGTTCGAAGAGCATATTGAGCTAGTCAACTTGGGTTCCGAGGATGATGTGACGGAAGTCAAGATCGGGTCTCGCCTGTGTTCAGATGTCAAGAAAGGGTTGATTGATCTTCTTCAAGAGTATTTAGATGTGTTTGCTTGGTCCTATCAAGACATGCATGGTTTGGATTCTGAGATTGTGGAGCATAGATTGCCGTTGAAGCCAGAATGCTCGTCAGTCAAGCAAAAATTGAGAAGAACGCATCCTGGTATGGCTGTGTAGATCAAAAAAGACGTGTAGAAACAGATTGATGCTGGTTTCCTTGTAATTGTCGAGTATCCGCAATGGGTGGCCAATATTATGCCAGTGCCGAAGAAGGTTGGAAAAGTCCGCATGTGTGTCGACTATAGAGATTTGAATAAAGCTAGTCCGAAATATGATTTCCCTCTGCCACACATTGATATGTTGGTAGACAATACTGCTAAATTCAAAGTCTTTTCGTTAATGGATGATTTTTCCAGATATAATCAGATTAAGATGGCACCCGAAGATATGGAGAAGACCACATCCTTTACACCTTGGGGAACATTCTACTATAGAGTGATGCCTTTCGGTCTAAAGAATGCTGGTGCAACCTACCAAAGAGAAATAACTACTCTTTTTCATGATATGATGCATAAATAGATTGAAGTTTATGTCGATGAAATGATTGCTAAATCAATTGATGAAGAGGAACATGTTGAGCATTTGTTGAAGTTATTCCAGCGTTTGAGGAAATATAAACTCCGCTTGAATCCCAATAAGTGTACTTTTGGTGTTCGTTCTGGTAAGTTATTGGACTTTATTGTCAGCGAGAAAGGTATTGAAGTTGATCCCGCCAAGGTCAAAGAAATAGAAGAGATGCCTGTGCCCAAAACTGAGAAGCAAGTCAGAGGTTCTCTCAGCCACTTGAATTATATCTCCAGATTTATTTCACACATGAGTGCCACATGTGCGCCTATATTAAAGCTTCTCCGGAAAGATCAGTCTTTTGATTAGAACGAAGACTGCCATAAAGCTTTTTACAGTATCAAGGATTATCTGCTTGAACCTCCGATTTTTTCTCCACTTGTTGAAGGAAGACTGTTGAATATGTATCTGACTGTGCTTGAAGTTAGTATGGGTTGTGTTCTTGGTCAGCAAGATGAGACTGGAAAGAAAGATTTTGCAATTTACTACCTCAGTAATAAATTCATCGACTGAGACTCGGTATTTGATGCTTGACAATACTTGTTGCGCATCGGCTTGGGATGCTAAGCGTCTGCGCCAGTATATGTTGAATCATACCACTTGGTTGATATCCAAAATGGATCCAATCAAGTATATATTCGAAAAGCCTGCTTTAACTGGGAGATTTACTCGTTGGCAAATGTTGTTATCAGAGTATGATATCGAATACCGATCTCAGAAAGCGATCAAAGGTAGTATCTTGGCTGACCATTTGGCTCACCAACCGATTGAAGATTACCAGTCAGTGCAGTATGACTTTCCTGATGAAGAGATTTTGTACTTGAAAATGAAAGATTGTGATGAACCATTGCTTGAAGAGGGGCCAGAACCTGGTTCCGGTTGGAGAATGGTATTTGATGGAGCTGTTAATCAGTATGGTAATGGCATTGGGGCAGTGATTATTACTCCCCAAGGCACGCATCTACCATTTACACCTAGATTGACTTTCAAGTGTACAAATCACATGGCAGAATATGAAGCTTGCATTATGGGGCTTGAAGAGGCCATGAATCTCAAAATCAAGTATTTTGATGTCTTTGGAGATTCATCTTTGGTTGTGAATCAGATCAAAGGTGAATGGGAGACAAATCAACCCGGTTTAATACCATATAGAGATTATGCGAGGAGGATTTCAACTTTCTTTACAAAGGTTGAGTTTCATCATATCCCGCGAGATGAGAACCGAATGGCAGATGCTCTTGTAAAATTGGTGTCAATGATTGTAGTGAAGTATTGGAATGAGGTTCCCAATTTGTCTGTGATGCGTTTTGATAGGCCAGCTCATGTGTTTGCTGTGGAATGAGGTTCCCAATTTGTCTGTGATGCGTTGTTATTTAAGCCCATTCTACTGAGTCGACATGAAGATTTTAACCTTCGCCTCCTCAGTTAGAATGTCCTTAAATAGGGGCAGCTGTGAGACCCCAATTTTGACCCTAAGATCCCTCATGCAATTTCATCATAAGCATTAGCATTGGAATCATACCTTGGCATCCTCCTCATCCCTCTTTCATTGGGTTTGTTTTGGGAGAGATCACCAAGCATTATGTAATTGTATCATACTTCTATTATCATTTTACTAACCAAAATACAAAAATATGTCTTTGCATTTGCCAAACTCTTTTGTAGGTAGGGCCTGATCTGCATTGATCTATTAAGTTCATATCTAGGGTTTGAGACCCTCATGACAAAGAGCACAACCATTAATTGATCCAAGAATGGTTATGAGCATCATATATGAGTCCCAATGACCTCTACATGTTATATTGATCAAGTTTCCTTGAAGGGTTTGAGGGTGATTTGCCTTGGAAACCCTAGTTTGACTGGGTATCTTGGGTAACTTCTCCAACAAGCCATCTCACCAATTGATCAAATTTATCATAGGACACTTCAAAATTCATCATATTATGCATATATGATCTACCATGAACCAATAGAGTCCAAAGAATTGAAGGTTAGCAAGTTGGTTGGTGGTGGTTGGCTAGATGAATTCATCTGATCCAAACTGGGTCTCCCTAGATCCTATCTCCTACGATTTTCACCATATGAAACTTATTCCAAGAGAAACGTTACCCTAAATGACATTCTAAACAACTTTCATGTTGAGACCGAGAGCTAATTTTTCTTGGAAAATCATTTTCTATGTTGAAACATTATAGGTCATTTTGTCTAAACCCTAATTTGAAAGTCAACTTCCCAAGGCCATAACTTGCTCATTTTTTATGATATGAAAGATTTCCGAGTTGCAAAATCAAATTCAAGATGTCTACTTTAACTTTGATATGTGGAGTGGGTGCTAATTTAACTTTTATGAGCATGTGATATGAGATTACATTATAGGTTATTTTTGACCTATACCATTGAATAAGTGATTTTTCCAAACTTCAAAAATGCATAACTCTATCATTATAAATCCAAATGACATGAAACTTGTGACCATTTTGAAGTTCTTTGAAATAAATACAACTTTGATGAAGACACTTTTCTCATTTGAAGCTAACATAAAAAGTTAAGTAAGGTGGAATATTAGGATATATGACTTTACACTTAGAAAATTTTTCAACATATTGAAATTTCCAAACATCCACCTCAAAATTCTCCATGTTCTAAGCTCCAAATGAAAAACTGTTGAACATCAAACTTGTTCCCCTTGATCCAAGATTTCCAAAGAACCCAAGTTCATGCATTTTGGATGAAGATTGCAAGGTCTGCGCATGGCTTTAACAGGGCTGCATCATTGGAAAGAATCAATTGCACAAACTTCAGTTCACAATGCCTTGCCATTCAAGCTTCATTCAGACTTCAATTGGAATCATTTTTGGACCTTTATGCATTGTACCATGCGCCTGTACATTCCCATGCACTCGTGCCATCCACATTGCCAATTTTGGACAGATTTTTGAAGTGTGCAAATATCATTCCCTTTGGCTATAAATAGAAGGCCTCTGAGCTCATTTGAACAAGACTTTGTGCGCTAGCTTTTCACCCCATTGAAACCCTCTCATTCTAAAGGAAAACTTGAGAAATTTCAATTTGAAATTTGAGTTTGAATCTCAACTGTTGGAGAGTCAAGAACTCCAGGATCCAAAGCCTTGCAACCTCTCTAATCACTTCCTGCTAGCTTCTCAAGTGTGATCAGACCGTGTTTGGAGCAAGCAACATCAAGAACTGCATAGTATTGAAGGTAATTTTCAGAAAACTTCATCTCTTCAATTCTCACTCAATTATACTCAATTCTCTTGGATCTTTGGTTGTCTAAAGTCCTACCAATGTAGGCAAGAAGATTGAGTTGCTTAGAGGTCAAATCGAAGCAACTCAGTTGACACACCTCAAAATTCAACTCCTCATAGCTTTTTATATATTTGGAGTTAGTTGATATTGAGGTCAGATTCGTGCTATACGCCATTTTTTATTTCAGATCATGTCCTCTTTTTTTATTTTGGTGATGGTTGAGGATGGACAGGTCTGGTGAGGTCCACCGGAGAAGAAGAACAGAGTTACAACTTCGGCGATGTGTTGGCATCTCTCCAGACCACAAGATCCTTTTCAAATGTTTTAATCTCACGCGTTGGTTCTGATTACCATCCCTGCAGCGCATTGACTAGTACCCATTGTGGAACGCGCGCTGAAGACCACTTGATCTGTCACCTCAATTAATGAGGGAGATCAAGTGGTCCATGTTTTTTGCTATTTTCTGATTTTTATTTTAATCCTTTTATTTTCATTAATTCTTATTAATTTTAATATTGATCCAAAAAATATGAGAGTTTCACCAAAAAATTTCAAAAAGTTTCCTCTTTCATATTCTGAATTAAAATTATTTTTTGGATCATTGTTAATATTTTTTATAATTTAATTGATTATGTGATTATTTTTAATTGTTTAAAAATAGTTTTAAGTCTTTAAAAATTCAGAAATTATTTCTCCAAGGTCCTTTGACCTTATTTGACCCATGATAAATATCATGGCCATTTCTTTGGTGTTTTGATGAGGTTTTAGGAATTTGACAAACCATATTTAATTTAAATGTATTATTTTAGTCTTTTTAATTTGAATAAATGCCAATTAATTGTGTTGACCATTTGTGATGACTTATTTGAGTTTGACTCTTATTGTTGGGCCTTGGTCAAGGTTGATTTGACTTTGTCAAGTTAATATCATTCGATTTAGGAGATTGATGGAATGTACATTCCATTTCCCAAAATGAATGGATGACACTAATTTGGTAAAAGTCCTCCTTTGACCAATTTGAGTCTTGATCCATTCCCCTCCCTCTTCATCTCATTCCCATTCTTTATGCATTCATCTCATTTGGCCTATGATATCTCAAAGTTCTAAGGCTAGTTGATTGAAAAATCAACATAAGTATGGATGAGATTAGGCCACCTCTTTTGCATATTCTTTTCGTGTGTGGTATGTTTCATGAGCATAGTCCATTATGCTATGTCTCTAACATGCATTAACACCAAAATTCTGTTGCCCGGCCTCAAATAGTTGTGACTTCTACATAAGTACAATTACGATTGCTTAACATAGCGCTAAATTTGTGACACAAAAGGCATAACATTCTAGATAGTGAGATTGTGAGTCTCCCCTCTTTCATGGTATTGTGTGAAAACTTGGCCTTTTTTCCTTCCTTTGGAAGATGTCTTGACTCAAGGATCCATGTTTGTGATAAGTGGGTTGAGTGTTCTCCAAAGAATAACTTAAAAAATGAAAAGCAAAAACAAAATAATACTAACTTCTAACTCATTAAAAACTAACTTTTAATTTCAAGCCATTTACTTTAATGTCATTTAATTTTAGTCTTTATTCATTTGCCATTATTCATACCATTCTAATTGTCTATGTTAATGCAATTTTCACTTTGTCCATTTGGACCATATAGTGTGATATATCTTGTTTGTGTATACTTTGCTTGATTGTGTGGTCTTTGACCATTAATGTACATAATAACAACAAAAACCCTAAAAAACTATTGTGTGGACTGTTGGCTTGATCTTGGACAAATGGACTTAGAATTTAGGCAACATTCCTATGCTAAAGGACATGGCCAATTCCAACTTTTATGAAACCAAGTTCTTGCAATTTGAAACTTCATCTGATACATCATTCAAGATCCCTTTGAGCACATCTGCAACATGATCATTGTGAAGTTGTTATTTTGAACCTGTGACTTGTGGAATTCATCTATTACATGGGCTAATTTGAAGAAGATCATGGAGTGGCTAAAGCTTGGATGTGGCTATCTTTATTTGATGCCTTGCTCTTCAAGATAATATAATTGTGCATTTGTGTGATGCTTGATTCTAAATGTTCAAGGGAATTTGGGTTTCTATTGATATTCTTATCTATTGGATTGCTACCCATTGGTCAGATCTTTTCAACCCTCAACTTTTAATTTTGTGCATAGGATTAGTCTCTCCATCTCCTCCCCATTTCTTTAATTTCAAAATCTCCCCATCCCTCACTTTGCAAAAAGATAGAAACTTTGGCCTTATGCCATTGAATTTTCAAACTTCTTTTCTTAATCAAACATGTAAATAGACTTAACTATACTTGACTTAAACTTTCAAAAACAAAAAAAAGAACTAACTCATTCAAACCATTTTCAGGCCTTTTGTGCTTTTCAAACTAAAATTTTGTTAAAAGCAATGCATCCACTTTGAAATTTGTATCACGAAATACGAGGTTTTGATCCCTCATTTTTATGTTGGTACGTAGGCATAAGTCCGAAGGTCTTGTCAAACACAAAAATATAATTAATGAATTCTTTTCTCATCCCCCCACTCCATTTGTTTGTAAACATCATTTTGTACCAAATACATATGCACACAAAAAAGGCTCCCTAGGAGTACCTAGGACACTTTGGGTGCTAACACCTTCCCTCTGTGTAACCAACCCCCTTACCTGTAATCTCTGACATTTTATTAGTTTTGATTTGAAAACTTCTTACTTTTGGGTTTTGTTCATACTTTTTGCCTTTTCCCTTGGAAACAATAAAAGTGTGGTGGCGACTCTGGTTTTATTGATCTCTAGCTTATCCATAGCTTGATGATCATGAATTTACCGCTACAAGGAGTGCTTCAAATCTCCAGTGTTGCAAAGAACGAATATGTGTTGGTAATTGAACCTTGGATGTGTCTTGGAGATATGAGATTTGTATGCCTACGCCATTTTTGTATGAAAGCACCAAGGATGTGTCTTGGAGATATGAGGTTACCGCTATGGATAAGATCGTTGAAGGAAGTGCAGACGGTGAAGTGACAGAAGCTGTGAATGAGGATGTCACCAATATTACAGGAATGAGCAGAATGACCCGTAGTGGTCGAATTTATACACCTGAACTCAATGTGACTCCTCAGGTTACAACCAAGGAATCTATAGTTATAGCTTCTGCTAAAGAACCCAAAGGGGTCCAATCTGAAGATATTATTGAATTCTTGAAGTTGATCAAGAGAAGCGATGACAAGGTTGTGGATCAGCTACATCAGACACTGTCTAAGATCTCAATTTTTTCTCTGCTATTGAACTCCCAAGCCCATAGGGAGGATTTGTTGAAGGTGCTTGCCAAAGCTCATGTAATACAAAGCATAACAGTAGACCAGTTTGATGGGGTGGTTGCAAACAACACAACTTACAATACTTTAAGCTTCAGTGGAGAGGAATTACCTTAAGATGGACAAAATCACAATCGTGCTCTCCATATCTCAGTGAAGTGCAAAGATGATGCTTTGGCAAGAGTTCTGGTTGATACCGAATCTTCTTTAAATGTGATACAAAAGAGAACACTCGCCAAGTTATCTTATCAAGGACCAGCTATGAAGCCCATCGCCTTGATAGTGAAAGCTTTTGATGGTTCCAGGAGAACCGTGATTGGATAGGTAGAATTACCCATATTGATTGACCCTCATATATTCCCGATTAATTTCTAAGTCATGGATATTAATCTTGCATATAGCTGCTTATTGGGGCGTCCCTGGATTTCTGTTGTAGGGGCAATTACCTCCATTTTACATCAGAAAATGAAGTTTGTAATGGACAATCAACTGATCATCATTTCTGGTGAGGAGGACTTTATGGTCAGTCACCTTTCATCCTTCAAGTATATCGAGTGCTGATGAGGACGCTTTGGAAACTTCTTTCCAAGCTCTTGAAATAGCCAACACCACTTTTGTGGAGATGAAGGACCCAATTGGGAAAGCTTGTCCATCTTTCGCTTCTCTGAAAAGTGCCAAGTCTAGCATTGAAGGAGGAAACCCTTAAGGTTGGGCTCAGCTTATTGATGTTCGTGAGAAGCATGATTGCTTTGGTTTGGGATATGTGCCTTCCGCTGTGAAAGGAGCCCGAGTCCCTACAAAGGACAACACCCGAAGCATCCAAGAAATATTCCTCAATACAAGATTCATCCATAGAGATCAGGTTAACGCAATTAAAGACAACACCAAAGATGAAGAAAAGCCATGTTTGGTTTACCGGCGTGAGACAACTTTGAACAATTGGAAGGCAGTTGAGATCCCCAAAAATTTTCCTTTGTCAAAGTAATAATTATTGTTTTCCCTTTCAAATCCTTAGCTCTGCCCAAGGCTAATGGATTATGTTGTAGGGGCCCTTTTCATTTTCAAATAATCATTGTCAGTGAATAAAAGACATTTTGTTAAATTCTTATTATTCATTTATTTGTTTTCTCTTAAGAAAATGGAAATCTTTTTGAACAATTTTTTTTTCGTTTGTGCATCTTTTATTTTTACTTTTCTAAAAAAATCAATCATTCAAACATGCAGAATAAATTATAACCCCGTTGAATCTAATGACTATACTCCCTCTCATAACTTTGACTCCCCTATCTACCAAGCAAAAGAAGAGGGTGAAGAAGATTATTACATCCATGAGGAATTGGCAAGGCTACTCGAGCACGAGTCAAAGGCCCTGCAGCCACATGAAGAATCCGTGGAAACAATCAACCTTGGGAAAAAGGAAGAGAAGAAAGAAGTCAAAGTCGGCACCACACTTGAAGAAAGCGTCAAAGAGAGATTGGTTAAGCTGCTACAAGAATATGTGGATGTATTCGCATGGTCATACCAGGATATGTCAGGCCTGGACATCGACATCGTTGAACACAAGTAGCCGCTTCAGCCAGACTTCTCTCCAGTAAAACAGAAACTCCAAAGAACAAGACCGGATATGGCTCTGAAGATTCCTGAAGAAGTCAAACGACAATTTGACGCATACTTCCTCGCTGTGGCAAAGTACCCACAATGGGTAGCTAATATTGTACCTGTGCCTAAGAAGGATGGCAAGGTGAGGATGTGTGTTGACTATAGGGATCTGAACAAAGCTAGTCCAAAGGATGATTTCCCTCTTCTACACATTGATACTCTGGTAGACAACACTGCAAGTTTTGTTGTATTCTCCGTTATGGACGGATTTTTTTGGATTCAATCAAATCAAGATGGCTCCATATGACATGGAAAAGACCACTTTTATTACCCCTTGGGGAATGTTTTGCTACAAGGTGATGCCTTTCAGTCTCAAAAATGCCGGGGAAACTCTAATGAAGAAGATAGCGGTGTATGTCGATGACATGATCGCTAAATCTCATAATGAAGAAGATCATATGAACCATCTGAAGAAGTTGTTTTAACGCCTCATAAAGTTTAGGCTACGATTAAACCCTGAAAAATGTACATTTGGGGAATGTTTTGCTACAAGGTGATGCCTTTCAGTCTCAAAAATGCCGGGGAAACTTACCAAAGAGCTATGGTCACTCTTTTCCATGACATGATGCACAGGGAGATAGCGGTCTATGTCGATGACATGATCGCTAAATCTCATAATGAAGAAGATCATATGAACCATCTGAAGAAGCTGTTTTAACGCCTCATAAAGTTTAGGCTACAATTAAACCCTGAAAAATGTACATTTGGTATCCGTTCAGGGAAGTTGCTTGGTTTCATCGTTAGTCAATGAGGAATTGAGGTGGACCCTAACAAGGCCTGAGCTATACAAGAAATGCCTGCTCCACGCACCGAGCGAGAAGTTAGAGGTTTCCTTGGATGTTTGAATTACATCTCAAGGTTTATTTCACATATGACGACCACGTGTGAGCCTATCTTCAAATTGCTTCAAAAAGATCAAGTTGTTGATTGGAATTCTGATAGTCAAAGTGCTTTTGAGAAGATACATCAATACTCGCAAGAGCCTCCTATTTTGATTCCACCTGTCCTAGGGAAGCCGTTAATCATGTATCTGACTATGCTTGAAGGGTCAATGGGATGCGTGCTGGGGCAACATGATGAAACTCGTCGGAAAGAACATGCTATTTACTATCTAGGTAAAAAGTTTACTGATTGTGAAAGTCGATATTCGCTTTTGGAGAAAACTTGTTGCGCGCTAGCATGGGCCGCTCGTCGTTTGAGGCAGTACATGATTTGCCATACTACTTTGTTGATCTCAAAGATGGATCCAATAAAGTATATCTTTGAGAAACCTGCCTTGACTGGAAAACTTGCCCGTTGGCAGATGCTCTTGTCAGAATAAGACATCCAATACGTAACCCATAAAGCAATCAAGGGAAGTGTTTTAGTAGAGTATCTCGCTCATCAACCAGTTGAAGACTATCAGCCATTGAAGTTTGATTTCCCCGATGAGGATATAATGGTGATAAAGGATTGTGAGATCCCAGGCCTAGATGAAGGACCAGAACAAGGATCTCGATGGAAGCTCGCGTTCGATGGTTCCTCCAATTACAGTGGTCATGGTGTGGGAGCTGTTTTGATGAATCTAAATCGTGGCTTTACCCCTTTCATAGCAAGGTTGTGCTTTGATAGTACGAATAATGTCGCAGAGTATGAAGCTTGTATCCTTGGTATTGAAGCCGCAATTGATCTTCGAATCAAGATCCTTGAGGTGTATGGAGACTCGGCCTTGGTGATCTATCAGGTCAAAGGTGAATGGGAAACTCGTGATGCGAAGCTAATCCCATATCGTGCTCACGTTGTAAAGATGATAGAATACTTTGACGATATCACTTTCCATCACATCCCAAGAGTAGAAAATCAAGTGGCTGATGCTTTGGCAACATTAGCATCAATGTACCAAGTCATATTCCGTAATGAAGCTCCAGTTATTCGAACAGAGCGAAGAGATGAGCCTGCCTACTATCAACTGATTGAAGAAGAAACTGATGGTAAACCATGGTTTCATGATATCAAGCGATATCTTCTAAGTCAATAGTATCTAGAAGATACTACATTATTGGATAAGAAAAAACTGAGGAGGTTATCATCCAAATTATTTTTGAGTAATGATATGCTTTAAAAGAGAAACCATAACATGGTTCTCCTCAGATACGTGGATAGACACGAAGCAAACATGTTAATCAAAGAGATTCTTGAAGGATCCTTTGGAACCCATGTTAATGGGCATGCCATGGCCAAGAAGATTTTGAGAGCTGGTTATTACTGGTTGACCATGGAGTTCGATTATTTCGGATATGCTAGGAAATTTCATAAATGTCAGATTTATGCTGACAAAGTGCATGTACCTCCAACGCTGCTGAATGTTTTGACATCGCCTTGGCCCTTCTTGATGCGGGGCATCGACATGATTGGTGCTATAGAGCCTAAGGCTTCTAATGGTCATCGCTTCATCCTGGTTGCCATAAATTACTTTACTAAATGGGTAGAGGCTGCTTCCTACACCAATGTGACAAGACATGTGGTCGCTCGTTTTATCAAGAAGGAGATTATCTGCCGCTATGGAATCCCAAGCAAGATCATCACCGACAATGGTTCAAACTTGAACAACAAGACAATGATAGAGCTATGTGAGAGTTTCAAGATTGACCACCATAATTCTTCTCCATGTCGTCCAAGGATGAACGGTGTTGTTGAAGCTGCCAACAAAAACATCAAGAAGATCCTGCAAAAATGGTGAAAACCTATAAAGACTGGCATGTGATGCTGCCCTTTACTTTGCATGGATACCGGACCTCAATCGCACTTTAACAGGGGGCAACCCCATTCTCCTTGGTCTATGGGATGGAAGGAGTCCTCCCAATCTAAGTAGAGATACCTTTAGTGAGAATATTGATAGAGGCCAAGCTAGATGAAGCTGAATGGATCTAGAAAATTATGATCAACTTAACCTCATTGATGAGAAGCGTATGACCGCTCTGTGCCATGGACAATTGTACCAGCAACAAATCAAGAAAGCTTTTGACAAGAAGGTCCGTCCTCGAGAAGATCTTGCGAGTACACAAAGATTCACGTGGGAAGTGGACTCCCAACTATGAAAGCCCATACATTGTAAAGAGAGCATACTCTGGAGGTGCTTTGTTTCTCACAACTATGGATGGAGAAGAGCTAATTCACCCTGTGAACTCTGATGCAATCAAAAGATACTATGCCTAACAAAAACCTGCTAAGTCGAAAACCTGGAAGGGCGACTTAAGCAAAAATGGGTATCCCGGTGGACTGAAAACCCGAAAGGACGGTCCAGGAAAAAATTAGGGGTAATAAAAAAATGGTAGCTAGCTAAGTTGAAAACCCGAAAGGGCGACTTAGGCAAAAAAGAGCGTCTCGGTGGATTGAAAACCTGAAAGGGGGATCCAGGAAAAAATTAGGGACAAAAGGCATAGACTGCATCAGTTGTCACTAATCAACATAGAGAAGCGAAGTCTCGTGGAGTCCTTGTTATTAGGGATATTAGTAGTCATTGTGATTCAATGTAAACCTTTTCCCATTGGCATTTTCAAATTTGTAACGTTCCATGGAGCTACATCATTGGTGTGCTACCATTCTTGAATAAATACAAGTTTTCCTATCAGTTTCTATCATTTACTATTTTTCTCTGATTTTCTTTGTTATGCAAAATGTCATTTATTCGTTAATAATAAAATTTTGAACTTAAAAAGAATATTTTTTCAACATATTGAGAAACATAATTTTTGCTTTGACATGTGGAAATATTAAAAGGAAATCTTGCGTCTTTCCCCGCAAGTCTCAAGTGGCGAGACTTGTCCTGGAATAATCAACATATATCTCCAGAGAGCACAATTCACCATTCTCCGAAAGGAATGTTGGGCTAGTTGTAATTGTTCATCTTGATAAATCCCCTTTTGATGCATCTATCATCACTCATTTGGTTGAGTTGTTGGTGTTGAGGATTCAATACCTCCATAAAGCTTTCTCTAAATTTCCAGTTTGTATATTGTCAGCATTTGCATATCATGATCATTCATATATCATGCATATAAGCAAAACCAAAATCATGCAGAGCCCGAAGTATGCTTCGTGCTCATTTGCATAATCGCAGGTCTCATTGTTGATTTTTATCCCTTGATCTCTAAGACTAGTTGTTACTGGCGTCGTTTGTTAAGTCTGGTTGTCACCAGCGTCTTTGACCAAATCCAGTTGTAACTGGTATCTTTTTAAAGTCTTGTTGTAAGTCATTTTTATAAGTCCAATTTTTATTGGCATTACCTGTCAAGTCCAGTTGTACCCGACGCTCTAATTTTGAAGTCCAGTTGTAACTGGTATCTTTTTAAAGTCTGGTTGTAACCAGTATTTGTTTATTAGTCCAATTGTTATTGGCATTACCTATCAAGTCCAGTTGTAACTGGCGCTCAAATGTTAAAATCCAGTTGTAACTGATGTCTCTTTAACATCTGGTTGTCACCAGCATCTTATCTCAAGTCCAATTGTAATTGGTATCTCAAGCACAATTGTAACTGGCGCTATTTTAAAATCCATTTGTAAATGGTATCTTTAAGTCTGGTCGTCACCAACACCCTTGAAGTCCCGTTGTAACTAGCACTAATCTGTTTGAGGATGGTTGTGATCTATGTTTATGGTATAAGTCCATTTTTTGTTGGCACCTACAGAGAGTTTTCTGTCCTTTTAGCCTTGGTGCTTCCTAGAAAGTTATCGTTTTGACTCTTTCAGTGACAGTATTTACCAAAAAAAATTATTATATGATTTTCTTGTGAGAAATCTCCAGATTTATCAAAGATGTTCAAGTTGTCATCAGTTCATGTACGAACTCGTTGATATACTCCCTTTGAATTTTCCAATGTTGTAAGGTTATGTCTGAACCTGTTGTCAGAACTTCTTGATATTCCCCAGCATTGCCAGGTCATGTATGAACCTGTTGGTGAACTTTTTATTCCAGTATTACCAGGTCAGGTTTGAATCTGCTTTGCATAAACTTTTTCTTTGATTATTCCAGTGTTGTCAGGTCATGTATGAACCTGTTATGGGAATTTTCGTCGAAAATATTCAAGTTGTCTTCATGTCGTGTCTGAACTTGCTGACGAAATCTCTTCTATTTTAAGTGTCATTTGTCAACTTTCACTTTAAATACTCCCTAGTGTGTGTCTCACTCTCCAGCAACATTGTTATCCCCAACGAGTTGTTTTACCCTATTTGTCTGTTTTCCTTGGTGTCCATCATTCCCCACATATTTGGCTGTCTTGCATAACGTCCCCTGTTAGGATTCACCATATCCCTACCAGATAAAAATCACAAAAAAGTCATATATCGTATCATGTCATATCATTTTCATTTTAGGATCAAAATCCAGGTCTTCTTAGGATTTAATTATCTCCCACTATGATCATATGAAGATTGTCCTGCTTCATTTTCTCTTGTTGAAGATACTTAAATAGGGGCAACTGTGACACACCGGTTTTGACCCTGAATTGCCGATTCAAAACATTCATCATAGCTATTGCATCTCTACATAGCATAACATGCATTCCATACCGCATAATGCCTAGAATACCAGTCGAAATAATTTCTTAGAATCACAGGCGAACCGGTTGAATTAATCACCAGATTTCCGTCAAATTAATAGACAATTTTTTTTTAAAATCAAGCTAGCAGATATCAGTTTTATTAATCTACGTTTCACGTAGTTTAATATGGTATGCTCGAATTATTTTTCGGCTAATGTTTCGGCCACTTATTGATCCGCTCGAGCCTGTTTAACCGGTCAAAACTTATTTCAAAATTAAAAGAAATGCTATATTTTTCCAATAAGTTTATTTCGCACTGATCATTGTGGTGCATTCATTTAATTTTTTTAGCATTTTTGCATCCGAATTTTATTTCATTTTTAATCATTTTATTTTTGTTTTTCAGTAAAATAATAAATGTATTTAATTAGGATCATTTAGATATCTTGTTTAATTTTGTTGAGTTTTTTTTTTTAATTTTTTTAATTTATTTATTAAAGTCTGTTGCTAAAATACATAAATAAAAGAGAAGTTACTAATTTGAATTTTCATTTGATTCCTTTTGCCAATTAAGCTATCACATGGGAAACTGGCTTTTGAAAAAGTTAAGAAAAACTGTTATCATATTAGAAATATTCCCTCCACTCACCTTAAGACACACCCAAAATCGGATGACCCCTCAAAAAAGGACATGTGTCACCCAAGAGGGGACCACTAGAGAGGATCCCAATAGTCTCTCTCATGACAACAGACAAGATATGTTGAAAATAAAAGGATTTATTACTTTTGGTGAAGGAGAAAAAGGAGACTCTTCCATTTCCATCAACTCTATTCCACAACTGCCGTGATAAATAAAATCATCACCACCCCTAGCTCCAATGTGCCCCCCTCCATCTACAGTACCACGTGAACACCAGAGCTGACCTCTATGCGATCAACAAACGACCTCAAAATACACCACCAAGTACAAAACACCATTCAGTTTCGGTAGCCGCTTCTTCACCGGAAATCATTTGAAAACACGGTATACCAATCTTAACCTTAGATTTGGTTTTCTTACTATAGAGGATTGAAGAATGTCTCTCTCTCTCTCTCTCTCTCTCTCTCTCGTTTTTTTTTCTTTTTTTAATATTTCTTTTCTTTCTGTAGAAATTAGGTTGAGTTTGTTGATATATTGTTGAATAAGTGGCAATTAAGTGTTACAGGTTTTTCAAAGTTAATATTTTTTCTCACTGCTAAAAACAGACGCATGGTAGGTTTTAATGTTCTATTTCTAATTAATTTTTCTTTAAGCCTAAAAAGGATAAGAAATTGTTTAGATATGGTGGTTTTATTTTAATTAAAATTTTCTTATCCTTAAAATGTTAAGCTGTTTCTAACTTATAATAACAAGTGGGTTCTTGTCCATTTTCTTTGCTATTGGTAGCTTACTGGCACGACTGTAATCCTTTTTAGATTGCTAGTTCTTAATTAAATCATCAAAAAAATGCCAATTGAATAATACTGCTTGATTTATGTATATATTTTTCATCTTTAGAAATCCTATTTGTAAGAGTTAATGTGTTTTGATTATAGTATCTCTCATTAATTATGTTGTTGTTGCGATTATCTCGATTACGTTGTTTGCAGAGAATTTATTTTGGCATATGTGCTAGAGTTTTTGTTTGAGATGTGTTGATATTTGATTTCGATGTAATCCATAAATAATATTATGTGAGGTTGTTAGATTCTATTTCCTTGCGTTGAGTTGGCGGAATCGGGTTTATTTTAATATGCGTATCATGTCATTCTATGACGTTATATCGCCAAAATTTCAGTAAATTAATAGAATACTTCACCGTGTTTCGGTCCTTGCACACGACATTTCAACTTTGTTGTCGCTATGTACAAACCTGTTTATGAGCACATGGTGGCCGATTCAATCCAAGTATTTTATATTCAATATTGTCACTTATTTCTCTTTAAATTAATTAATTAAAGTTTGGATTAAATTAGATAATTTTGTTAACTAATTTTAATTAACTTAATTATTTGATTATATTAATTTCTAATCAAACAATTTTGATAATTAATTTTAATTACCTTAATTAGACGATTTAACCGAATTTTAATCAATTAATTTTTGTTATTTAAATATTGATCAATTTATTTCACTACTATTTCAATCTCCTTAAACTAAATCATTTCAATCTCATCAATCTAAAACCATGGTTAACCCATTAAAATCACACAATTCTCTGTTCAATATCGACCTCCCATTTTCAAATACCTTTGTAAGTCGATTGCTTCTAGCATCGCCATCAACCTCACATAGCTTACTCTTGGGCTTTCTTACAATGAGACCGTCCTCTCGCACCCACACTCATGCATTATTTGTTGATTGAACCCGATTTAATTATTTCATTTTCTTGAATCCCCATTCGATAAAATGTACCCCCAATCTCATGATGTGTAATAATTTTACTGTTTTATTTCTTTATTTGGTTGACTGTTTATCTAGTTACTAACACAAGAATAAAATCAATTTCTTTTCAAAAATATCAAAAAATAAAAACTCGATCCAATGTCGAGTATTTTCTCAATAAGCAAAATCAATTCATTTCTTCCTTCCATTCCATTTCATTCAAACCACTTCATTCAAATCTTTCTCAATTGTCCACCAAACGCTTGATCCAACACCAAGCCACTTTCATAATAAAACTCAAAAAAGACTTAATTTCTATTTAACACTTTTCAATAAAAATGGAAATGGAACGTGGTGGATACCACGCACTCCTGAGACTAGGATTCGAGATGGATATCTCACCTATCTTAGCTCTTGATATCATCCAAATTTGTCAACGCGGTTTCCTCAAACCCTTTCTCAACCAAATCTCAAAAACACATAAATATATCAAACCTTTTCGCAAATAAAATGGAAATGGAACATGGTGGATACCACGTCCTCCTAAGACTAGGATTCGAGATGGATATCTCGCTCATCCAAGTTCTTGCCATTACTCAAAACACATTCAAACCAATCAAACTCTTTTCTCGTCACCGTGCGATTGACCCTTAAACCCTTTCTCAAACGAAAATTATTTTGTTTCAAGACGATGCAAAGCAATGTTTCATTCACTTGAACGTGTGAGTAAGCTTGCGACGTTACCCACAAATGTTGATTTGTAAATCCATTCGGTCGTGATGCGAACGTCCCCTTCTCCAATTGTTTTGGGTAGTCCAACAATGTTTTCATCGATTGACACAAGTAGCTTTTGCTAAAATCGAACAACTAACAAACATTTTTCTACCCCGAACAACGTAAGCCTTGAGTTCTCTATTGCACCCAGAGATACGTAGGAGCAGGATTTGTAAATCTTGTCAGGCCCATTAATAAAAAACTTAGGTTTAGTCCCCTTCATCAAAAATCCAAAAAAAGTCTTCTATCTCCTACTCTTTGTTTCCCACCTAATACCTTGAGAAATCCTAACATTTCAAACTAACACTAACGCGCACAACTAACCTAACGGTTCCCGTTAAATACAGCGGACATGTGGGGTTCTAATACCTTCCCCTTGCATAATCGACTCCCGAACCCTGATTTGGTTGCGACAACCATAATCTTTGTCGTCCTTTCTTGGGTTTTATCGATATTTCCCCTTTCCTTTTAGGGATAAATAAAGTTCAGTGGCGACTCAGTTCAGTCCATCATTGCGAGCCTGCGATTGCACTTTGCTAAGTCGTTCTCTCATTTTTTCCGAGGTATGACACTAACTCAAGTCTTTGTCTTTTGTTACTTTTGTATCACTCACACAACGTAACTAAGACATAAGTATTTAAAGGATATTTCCAATGTATGGCAACATGTCACTTGAGTTCACATAACTAAATAAATCACTATTTAGATTCATGAAACATCGATCCCCGATCGGTCCTTCATTTAGGGCAAGGCTCGATTCACACATGCTCAAATGATTCAACATTCATATGGATATCAAATTCTTTATGGGATTCGAACCCATTTTAAGAATCGTCAATTGTATGAGACTCGAACCCACTTTGAGTATCTTTCATCATATGGGACTCGAACCAACTTTAAGTATCTTTCACCGTATGAGACTCGAACCCACTTAGGTGTCTACCTCTCCCCAATACTCCTCCATGGTTGGGACTGTAGCGGAAAGTTCACGATCATTAAGCTATTGACAAGCTAAAGATCAATTAACAAGAGTCGCCACCGTGATTTTATTGTTTCCAAGGGAAAAGGGAAAAATGCGAACAAAACCCAAATAGTAAGAAGTTTTCAAATAAAAACTAATAAAAATCAGAGATCACAGGTAAGGGGGTTGGTTACACAGAGGGAAGGTGTTAGCACCCAAAGTGTTCTAGGTACTCCTAGGGATCCCTTTTTGTATGCACATGTATTTTATACAAAGTGATGTTTACAAACAAATAGAATGGAGAGATGAGAAAATAATTGATTAGTTATATTTTTGTGTTTGACAAGACCTTCGATCTCGTGCCTACGTACCAACATATAAATAAGGGATCAAAACCTCGTAGTTCGTGCTAGAAATTTCAAAGTGAGTATGTTGGTTTTAACAAAAATTAAGTTTGGAAAGGCACAAAGGCCTAAAATGGTTTGAATGAGTTAGCTCTTTTTGGGTTTTTGAACGTTTAAGTCAAGTATAGTTAAGTTTATTTACAATTTTGATTTAAGAAAAACGAGTTGAAAAATGCAATGGCGTAAGGCCAAGGTTTCTACCTTTTTTGAAAGTGGTCAAAGTTTAGAACAAAATGGTTCACACAAAGAAGGTTTTGAAAATGGAGGGAGAGATTTTGAAATTAAAGAAGTGGGGAGAAGATGAAGAGACTACCCTAGATATAAGAAATTTAAAAGTTTAAAGTTGAAAAGATTTGACCAAATGGGAGCAATCCAGTAGACAAGTATGTCAATAGAAACCCAGAATTCCTATGGACTTTTTAGAATCAAACAACACACAAATGCATAATCATATCAATCTTGAAGAGCAAAGGCATCAAATAAAGATGGCCTCATCCAAGCTTATCCACTTCAATGATCTTCTTTAGAATAGACTATGTAGCAGATGAATTCCTCAAGTCACAGATTCAACATAACAGCTTAACAGGGATCAATGTTGCAGATGAATCTCGAGAGATCTTGAATGATGTATCAGATGAATTCAAACTTGCAAGTAATTTTTCTTTCAACAAATTGGCATTGGCCAAGTCCATTAGCAAAGGAATGTTGCCTAAGTTCTAAGTCCAATTGGGGAGATCAAAACAACAACCCACTCAAAAGTCTTTTAGGGTTCTTGTTATTATTATGTGCATTAATGGTCAAAGACCAAACAAACAAACAAGGCAACAAAGTATATCACACAAAATGGTCCAAGTGGACAAAGTAAAAATTGCATAATCATAAACAATTAGAATGATATGTACAATGACAAATGATAATAAAAATAAATTGCATTAAAAGTAAAAGCGTAAAAGTAAAGGTCAATGGTTAGTAAGTCAATAGTTAGTTTTGTTTTGCTTTTGATTTCAAGGCATTCTTTGGAGAACACTCAACCCACTTGCCACAAGCATGGATCCTTGAAACAAAACATCTTCTAAATGAAGGAAAGAAGGCCAAGTTTCCACATAATACCATGGAAGAGGGGAGACTTACAATCTCACTAACTAGAATGCTTATGCCTTTATGTTACAAATTTAGCGCTATGTTAAGCAATCGTAATTGGACTTATGTAGAAGTCACAACTATTTGAGGCTGGGCAATAAACTTTTGGTGTTAATGCATGTTGGAGACATAGTATTAAGAACTATGCTCATTAAACATACCACACACACAAAATATGCAAAGGTGTGGCCTAATCTCATCCATACTCATGTTAATCTTTAAATCAACTAGGATTAAGAATTAGAGATATCATTGGCCAATTCAAATGGAATGGACGAAGAAGGGGAATTAGATGAAGAGGGAAAGGGATTAATGAAATCAAAAATTGGTCAAATGAGGACTTTTATCAAATTAATATTATTTATTCATTTTTAGAGATGGAATGTACATTCCATCAATCCCCTAAATCCAATAATATTAACTTGACAAAGTCAAATCAACCTTGACCAAGACCCAACAATAAGTGAGAAACTCCAATAAGTCAATCCAAATGGTCAACACAATTAAAATGGAATTTATTCAGTTAAAAATATTAAAATAACACATTAAACTCAAATATGTTTTGTCCAAATCCTAAAATCACATCAAAACACCAAATAAATGGCCATGTGATTTGTCATAGATCAAACAAAGTCAAAGGACCTTGGATAAAAAATTTCATAATTTTTGGACACTTAAAAATATTTTTAAACAATTAAAAACAAATGAAAATAAATTAATTCATGAAAAATATTAATAATGATCCAAAAAATAATTTTAATTTCAGAATATGAAAGAGAAAAGTATTTGAGAAGTTTTGGTGAAAGTCCCATAATTTTTGGATCAATATTAAACTTATTATGAATTATTGAAATAATGGAATTAAATGGAAAATCAGAAAATGCAAAAATACATGGACCATCAGATCTCCCTCATTAATTGAGGTGGCAGACCTGATGATCCATAATGCGTGTTCCACGAACACCTTAATCAAGCATGCTGGAAACTTGGTAATCACAATCCACGGCCAAGATTAGAACGTAGGAGTTGGATCACACGGTCTGGACCTTAGACACATCATCATCGGAGCCAGAACTCCGGTTGTCTTCTCCGGCGAGCCTCTCCGGACTGGTCATCATCAACCATCACCAAAATTTCAAACAGGGACATGATTTTAAAGAGAAAACATCACTGAGCAAGAATATCACCTCCATTTCTTCCAATTCCAACTATATTGAGAGATATGTGGAATTGAAAAATGAGGTTCATGATTTGAGTTACTTCGATTCATCATCAAAATAACTCAAACACCTTGCCTGCATTGGTAGGACTTCATCCAACACAATAATCCAGAGAATTGAGCAAGAAACAAGGAGAACCGAAGGGATCAAATTTTCTGAAATTTACCTTCAATGGAGGTCTGAACTTGCTAGATCTCGATCTAAATTATGCTTTGCTTCACTCCAATAACTTGCAGAAGAGGAATGGAATGGCTTAGAATCAATGGACTCTTGGAGAATTGAATTCCAAAACAGTGGCGATTCAAGCTCAAATTCAACATAATTTTTCAAGTTTATCCTCTCAATGTGAAGGGTTTTTTGTGGGGAATCAAAGCTGGCGCATACGTGACAACCATCTTCTGTATAATCTTCTTGATGTTCTTATTCGCAGCTTCAACAACCCGATTCATCCTAGGTCTGTAGGGAGAAGAATTATGATGTGCAATCTTGAAGTCTTTGCAAAGACCTTCCACCATATTGTTATTTAAGTTCGATCCATTATCAATAAAACTATAATGTAACCTCATATCACATGCTCAAAAAAGTTGAATTAGCTCCCACTCCAAACATAAAAGCTGAAGTAGACATATTGAATTTGATTGTGAAACTTGGAAATCTTTCATATCATAGAAATTGAGCAAGTTATGGCCTTGGGAAGTTGACTTTCAAATTAGGGTTTAGACAAAATGACCTATAATGTTTCAACATAAAAAGTAATTTTCCATGCAAAACTAGCTTTAGGTCTCAACATGAAAGTTGTTTGGAATGTCACTTAGAGTAAGTTTGATGTTGGAATCATTTTAATATGGTGAACATTATAGGAGATAGGGTCTAGGGAGATCCAGTTTTGATCAGATGAATTCATCTGGCCAACCACCATCAACCAACTTGCTAACTTCCAGTTATCTTGAATTTCTTGGCTCATGGTAGATCATATATGCTTAAGATGATGAAATTTTAAGTGTCCCTTCAGAAATTTTATCAATTGGTGAGATAGCTTGTTGGAGAAGTTACTCAAGATACCCAGTCAAACTATGGTTTCCAAGGCAAATGACCCTCAAACTCTTGAAGAAAACTTGATCAATATAATATGTAGAGAACATTGGGACTTATATATGATGTTAAAAACCATTCTTGAATCAATTCTTGGTTGTGCTCTTTGTTCATGAGAGTCTCAAACCCTAGATGTGAACTTGATGAATCAATGGAATCATGCCCTTCCTACAAAAGAGTTAGGCAAATGCAAAGACATATTTTTGGTATTTTTGTTAGTGAAATGATAAAATACAAGTATGATATAATCACAAAGTGCTTGGTGATCTCTCCCAAAACAAACCCAATGAAAGAGGGGTAAGGAGGATGCCAAGGTATGATCCCAATGTTAATGCTTATGATGGAATTGCATGAGGGATCTTAGGGTCAAAATTGGGGTCTTACATCCCTCAACCATATCCACAGTTGCACCACCATGTTTAGGCAACAAATTGGTTTGCACATTAGGACCAGAGTCTTCAAAAGATAAAATACCATTTTGCACTAGTCTTTTCACCTCAACTTTCAAAGCAAGACAGTTTTCAATGTCATGACCGGGTGCACCTTGACGGAATGCAAAATGGTGATCAAATTTATACCACCATGGAAGTTCCTTTGGAATAGCTGGTGGAGTCCTAGTTTGTACCAAATTATTTTGTATCAAAGCAGGATATAATTCCTCATATGACATCAGAATTGGATCAACCGACACTTATCTTTGGACATGATTCTATTGATGGGTACATTGTTGAAAACGTGGTTGATACTTTGGTTCTACTTGAACAACTGGAGAAGAATTAATAATTGGGGTAGTTGACGCCACATGCTGATGAAAAAAATTCACAAAGGGCACATAATAGTTTGAATGAGTTATGTATTTTTTAAGTCCGTTGAAATTTGTTTGAATATGCTTAAAAGCTAGGGAGGAAAGATCTAAAGAAGAGATAACAAGCTTTATGAAATGAGTCAAGCAAGAATTTTCTCCTTTGGACTAAGGCTCAAGCAAGCCAAATAAGCAAAGAATAATCCATGTGTTAGATGAAACCAAAGTAACCAAGCCAAGTCTTCAAAAGACGCCCAATTTCAAAGGTATCAGATGAATCCCAAGGTATCAAATCACAAACTCCCAAAGCAAGGGTCAAGATCCTAGTTCTAAGTCCATAAATCCACAACAATGCCAATGACAGTGTAGCGGTAAATTCATGATCATTAAGATATGGATAAGCAAGACATCAAATAACAAGATTCGTCGCTGCGCTTTTATTGTTTCCAAGGAAAAAGTACGAACAAAACCAAAAAATAAGAAGTTTTCAAATCAAAACTAATAAAATGCCAGAGATTACAGGTAAGGGGGTTGGTTACACAGAGGGAAGGTGTTAGCACCCAAATTGTCTTAGGTACTCCTAGGGAGCCCTTTGTTGTGTGCATATGTATTTTGTATAAAATGATGTTTACAAACAAATAGAATGGGGGGATGAGAAAAGAATTCATTAATTATATTTTTGTGTTTGACAAGACCTTCGGACTTGTACCTACATACCAACATAAAAATGAGGGATCAAAACCTCGTAGTTCATGATACAAATTTCAAAGTGGATGCGTTGCTTTTAATCAAAAATTAAGTTTGAAAGGTACAAGGGCCTAAAAATGGTTTGAATGAGTTAGTTCTTTTTGGCTTTTGAAATTTTAAGTCAAGTATAGTTAAGTTTATTTAAAAGTTTGGTTAAGAAAAAGTTTGAAAATGCAATGACATATGGCCAAAGTTTCAAATTTGAAAAGGGTCTAAGTTTTAAAAAATACAAGTACAAACAAAGAAGTTTTTAAAATGAGGGAGAGATTTTGAAATTAAATAGATGGGTAGGAGATGAAGGGACTAATCCTAAGCATAAATTTAAAAGTTAAGAGTTGAAAAGATCTGACCAATGGGTTGCAATCCAATAAACAAGAATGTCATATAGAAACCCCAAATTCCCTTGGACATTAGAATCAGGCAACAACCAATGCACACAAAATAAACTTGCAAAGCATCAATATAAGATAGCCACATCCAAGCTTTAGTCACTCCATGATCTTCTTCAAATTTGCCCATGTAACAGATGAATTCCACAAAGTCACTAGTTCAAGGTAACAACTTCACAATAATTATGTTGCAGATGAACTCAAATGGATCTTCAATGATGTACCAGATGAAGTTTCAGATTACAAGCACTTGTTTACATGAAAGTTGGCATTGGCCAAGTCCTTTGCATAGGGAGTGTTGCCTAATTGCTAAGTCCAATTGTCTCAGATCAAACCAACAGTCCACACAAGATGTTTTTTAGGGTTTTTGTTCTTATTATGTACATTAATGGCCAAAGACCACACAAGCAAACACAATATACACAATCATAATATATCACAAAATATGGTCCAAGTAGACAAAGTGAAAATGACATTAACATAAACAATTAGAATGGTGTGAATAATAGCAAATGAATAGGAGCTTAAAAATTAAAGTTCATTAAAAGTAAATGGCTTGAAATTAAATGTTAGTTGTTAATGAGTTAGAAGTTAGTATTGTTTTTGCTTTTTTATTTTTAAGTCATTCTATGGAGAACACTCAACCCACTTATCACAAGCATGGATCCTTGAACCAAGACATCTTCCAAAGGAAGGAAAAAAGATCAAGTTTCCATATAATACCATGAAAGGGGGGAGACTTACAATCTCACTAACTAGAATGCTATGCCTTTTGTGTCAAAATTTAGCGCTATGTTAAGCAATCATAATTGGACTTATGTAGAAGTCACAACTATTTGATGTCGGGAAATAGAATTTTGGTGTTAATGCATGTTAGAGACATAGTATAATGGACTATGCTTATGAAAAATACCACACACAAAAAGAATATAAAAAAGAGGTGGCCTAATCTCATCCATACTTATGTTGATTTTTCAATCAACTAGCCTTAGGATATTGAGATATCATAGGTCAAATGAAATGGTGCATAAAGAAGGGGAATTAGATGAAGAGGGAGGGGAATGGATCGAAACTCAAATTGGAAAAAGGAGGACTTTTACCAAATTAAGATCATTCATTCATTTTGAGAGATGAAATATACATTCCACCAATCCCCTAAATCCAACGATCTTAACCTATCAAAGTCAAATCAACCTTGATCAAGGCCCAACAACACAAGTCAAACTTACACAAACAATCAAAAATGGCTCAACACAAGTATTTGGCATTTATTCAATTTAAAAATACTAAAAATAATGCATTAAATTAAATATGGTTTGTCAAATTCCTAAAACCTCATCAAAACACCAAAGAAATGGCCATGAGATTTATCATAGGTTAAACAAGGTCAAAGGACCTTGGAGAAAAGATTTCAGAATTTTTAGAAACTTAAAAGTATTTTTAAACAATTCAAAATATTCACAAAATCAATTAAATCATGAAAAATACTAGTAATGATCCAAAAAATGATTTTAATTCAAAATATGAAAGAGGATTTTATTAAAAAAAATTGGTGAAACTCTCATATTTTTTGGATCAATATTAAAATTATTATGAATTAATGAAAATAAAACAAACTAAATGAAATACAGATAATTAGAAAAAACGTGGACCACTTGATCTCCCTCATTAATTGAGGTGGCAGATCAAGTGGTCTAAAACGCGCGTTCCATGCTACACTTGAGTCAGCGCGCCACACCAATGTTATTCAAAAGCAACACTCAAGATTAAAACAACTTAAACAAGATCAATGGCTCAGAACCTGTCTGTAATACCCCAAAATTTACCCTTCATTTTTCCTGGAAGCATGAGATTATGTTTTACACTTCATTAGCATCATATTAGGTTATACTCATTGCATACTGCATTAGTGACATGGAGATTAGATTTTGATCGATCAATCCTTAACAGAAGGAGCCCACACAAAGCAAGATTGAGAATTGGACTTCATTTTCTAAGTATACAAGTCTCAAGGGTCTCAGGGGGGGTCCAAGTATCTTATTATGGTCCTCAGTTCATCAATGAAGGATTCAAAGCTATCAGAGTGTTCATATGGATTTAATCAGAAATTAGGGTTTCATGGCTACCTGCAACAGGCAATGTACGGTTGGAAGTAGAGGGGCTTTTCCATGTCATGATTAGAGAGGCATCTTGGCCTAGGAAGATTCACAATTATCTCAGAAAGATCCATTGGCAATCAGTGCAATCAGTTCCTGATCATTTTGCCCTAAAACTAGGGTTTGGTATAAAATCATTTTATTTCTGATTATTTGGATGAAACTCTTTTCCGTGGCCCTCCATATGTCCACAAGGGTCTACATACAAAAAATCAGCTCTTTATTTGAGCTAGAAGTGCTTCAATTGATCAATGGAATCGGGAATCAAACAGTTTGGGAAAAGTCAATTGTGGGGCCAGAAAAGTCAACTCTTGACATTTTGAGAGTGGAATCTCAAAATCCATGCCTAAGGGATCCTACATGTGAAATTTGATCAAGGTTGGATCATGGATTCATCATTTATTCAGGAATTGGAAAAGTTACTTAATTTGGAAATGGTTGACTTTCCATTTAGGGCAAGTTTTCATGATCATTGCACTCACTTTAAGCCCATTTTGCATCAAGATAAAAGCTCCATTTGAACCTTTCTCCAACATGAAAGTTGTTCCTCTTGTTCCAAGCTTTCTAGAGATATAAAGTTTGCTCCATTTGGATTAGAATTGAGAAAGTTATGCTTAGTCAAAGTGAGACATTTTTTTAGGACACTTAGAAAAATTTCTAAGTCCAAAATCTTCAAAATTTGTCAAGACTTCTTGGCCAGTTTTCTTGCACTTCAAGGAATTATTTGAAAATACTTTCTTCACAACAATTGTACCTTCCCATGTCCTCTTTTCACATCCTTTTGGAATCATCTCATTTGGATCCATGGTTTGAGAGAAACATTCATTTAAAGTGGGCACCATGACTTGATTTTCTAGGCAGATTTTGGGCCTGGCTGGCCCAATCAGATTTTCTAAGCATACTGCACAAACCAGTCACGTTTTTTACCTCTTTTGGCCATGCATCGTACATCCATTCACTTAAGTTTGGCCCAAAATAACAACATTGTACACCTCACTTCACACTTTTATTCTTATGGATAAATCACTTATTAAAAAGCCCATGAGAACACCTAATTCACCCTATTTAAGAAGCTGAAACACTAACCCTAAAGGAGCATGGAATTTCGTGGCAAGGAGGCAAAGCTTCATCACATATCAGATCCCATTCCACTTCTATTTTCCATTAGGTAATCATCTCTTCCATGGCCATGTTTTGATATATCTACGCTTGCTTAGCATGTTCATCATCATTAATCCTTCCATTTTCATATGTCTTTATCTTATTTAAAATATTTTCTTCGTCCATAAAATTACCCAAAAATATTTTTTACTTTTCTTAATGTTTTAATTAATTTTATATAATTTTTATTTTCGTATTTTTTTAATATTAATATTTTATTTTAATTATTTATTCTAAATGGTCCATTTTAACACACTTCTTTTTATTGATTTTATTTTTATGACTTAAAATTATTGTTAGCATTTGATTTTTGGGATGAAGGTTGACCACTATTTCATGGTCAACCTGACCTTCTCTTGGAATTTTATTTCACATTTTCAATTTATTTTAGATTTATTTTTTACCTAGTCTTATTAATTGACTTTTGGTTTAACTTCGGTTTTATTTTAACTAATTCACGTACCAATTTTTATTATTGTTAAAATCTTTTTGGGGGATGATGATGTCCTGACCCCACCTTATTTATTTTAATTTTTCATAATTTTCTTGATTAATTTACTATTTATTCTTGATTTATTTCTAACCTAGTCTCAGTAATTGACTTTTGGTTTGACCTCTGTTTTATTTTAATTAATTTATGTACCAATTTTCGTTATTTTTAAAATCTTTTTGGGGGATGATGATGTCCTGACCCCACCTTATTTATTTTAATTTTTCATAAATTTCTTGATTAATTTGCTATTTATTTGTTATTCTTTAAGTTGACTTGAATTTTCAGTTGACTTCTTTATGATCGATGTTTGACTTAGGGATTGCTTATGGCAATTGAAGAGATATTTTGATCCTCCCTTATTTATCTCATATGCCATGTATTAGAGGCCTTTTACCTTGATTTTATTTGGTCCTTACTGAAGGAGAATTGCCATCCAAGGCGCAACAGAATTTAAAATTTTCTCCATTTAGTGATCCTTACGAATGGGCATGATCAGTGATAGAATCGTTACCTCTTGTGGCGATCACGAATGTTGAACGATGACAACGTCTCTACTCAGTCCACACGAATGGATTCCTTCAATCGCAGTGCTAGCTGTTATGAATGAAGGCTTTGAGTGAGAGAGAGAGATACGAAATTCCAACTCTTCAGTTGTGTCGTATTCCCATACAAGGCTTCTGCATAAGAGTTCTATTTATAGAACCACTTGTGTGGGCTTCAAGCCAAAAAGCCCACTTAAGTGTATTTTGGCCCATATCTCATAATATGCCAAAATCACTTAAGTATTTGGTACCTTACCATACTTCGTATTCTACTTAAGTACACCGTACCTTACGATATTCTTTAGTTACTCTATCTCTCATCAATCTGTCCTTTGTGTGTGACCCTGTAGGTTTTTGCGACGTTGGCAATTATATTAAATCACACATTTAACATAATAAACAGTGAGCGGTATCTAGCAATACATCACTGCTACCCAAGACACGAAAATGTCATGTGATCTGACAAAACCTCCTGTGATAATAATTATGTGTATAATTACCCCTTTGCCCTTATGTCTATATTGAACACAAGGTATAGACCGTGTCACCCTTGTCCAGTTCAATATTGGGCCCATAGACATTTATCCTGTTACGCAGGATGGGTAAATTCCATCTAGGACACTCATGTCCCTCAGCATGCTCTGTGGAGTACCCATCAACTGTCTTTATTTTTATCCAGTTACGGACAACGTTGGATCAGCAATAAAGCACTCGACTCTACATCTAGGATCCATAGTGGTTTCAGGTCGAAGAGTGGTATACACTATTATCACCATGAGAATAACTTATGACACTTTGCATAACTTTCTATATAGTATTCTCATAGCGGGTCAATCCGGTATAAATATTACTCCTAATATTTATACATATGTTTAAGACTTGATAACTCTTTATCCATGATCCATGAGATGTGATCATCAGTCTACAAACATAATAGTCTTAATGCTTTAATGTTATCCCACTTCACACTAAAGCTCGACTACGGATACTTTAAGAATAGTGTCCTTATGTTTAATGTGCTCTCATGATTAAGTCACATTTTATACATTAAACGGACTATCTATTCCAGGGACTTTATTAATCAACCATAATAAAGAAAATGCCTTTTATTATTAATAAATAATTCGATACAAGTACCAAAAGTATTGGCCTCTAGGGCTTACACCAACAATCTCCCACTAGCACTAGAGCCAATCAGGCATACCCCTTTTGCCCATTGATCTAGTATGGCCATCATGCTTCTGGTGCACAAGAGGCTTTGTTAGTGGGTCAGCAATATTGTCAAGTGTAGGTACTTTACATATTTTCACATCTCCTCTATCTATTATCTCTCGAATGAGATGATAACACCTAAGTATGTGTTTGGATCGTTGGTGAGATCTAGGCTCCTTAGCTTGTGCGATAGCACCATTGTTATCACAATAGAGACCAATGGGATCCACAACGCTAGGGACTATGCCAAGTTCACTAATGAACTTCCTGATCCAAACAGCTTCCTTTGCTGCACTTGAGGCAGCAATATACTCGGCCTTGGTTGTAGAATCAGCAACTGTATCTTGCTTTGAACTTTTCCAGCTCACAACGCCACCGTTCAAGCAAAACACATAACCAGATTGCGATCTAAAGTCATCCTTATCTGTCTGGAAGCTAGCATCGGTGTAACCAATTACAGCCAATTCTTCCTGACCTCCATATATCAAGAATGAGTCCTTAGTCCTTCTCAAGTACTTAAGGATATTCTTGACATCTACCCAATGGGCATCACCAGGATCAGATTGGTACCTACTCGTTGCACTTAAAGCATACGAGACATTTGGTCGAGTACATAAGATGGCATACATGATAGATCCTATTGCAGATGCATATGGAATCTTATTCATGTGTTCCCTTTCTACCTTAGTTGAAGGGGATTGTGTTTTTAATAGACATAGGCCATGTTGCATAGGTATGAATCCTTTCTTGGAATCATGCATATTAAAGCGTCTTAGCACTTTGTCTATGTATGTACTCTGACTTAGGCCAAGCAGTTTTCGTGATCTATCTCTATAGATTCTGATTCCTAATATATAGGCTGCTTCACCTAGGTCCTTCATAGAAAAGCATTTCCCCAACCAAGACTTTACTTGTTGCAGGGTAGGCACATCATTTCCAATGAGTAATATGTCATCTACATATAATACCAGGAAAATGATCATGCTCCCACTAACCTTCTTGTAGACACAAGGCTCATCTTCATTCTTGATGAATCCATATTGTTTTACTGTTTCATCAAAACGAAGATTCCAGCTTCTGGAAGCTTGCTTCAATCCATAGATTGATCTTTGTAGCTTACATATCTTTTGGGTTTCTTCTGGTATGTCAAATCCTTCAGGCTGTGTCATGTACACATCCTCAAGAAGATTCCCGTTAAGGAACACAGTTTTGACATCCATCTGCCATATTTCATAATCATGATATGCAGCGATAGCAAGTAAAATCCGAACAGATTTAAGCATTGCAATTGGTGAAAAGGTTTCATCATAGTCAACCCCATGAATTTGTTTATATCCTTTTGCAACCAGTCTTGCTTTATAGGTATGTACCTTACCATCCATGTCAGTCTTATTTTTAAAGACCCACTTGCATCCTATAGGATTAACTCCAACAGGAGGCTCTACCAAGGTCCAAACTTGGTTTGTGTACATGGAATCTATTTCGGATTTCATGGCTTCTAGCCACTTCTCAGACTCGGGACCAGTTATGGCCTCTTGGTAGGTCACAAGCTCATCTTGATCCATGAGTAATACATCACCTTGATCTGTTATGAGATATCCATATCTCTCAGGTAGGTGACGTATCCTGCTTGACCTACGCTGGTCTTGTTCTACTCGAGCAGGTTGCTCTTCCACAACCACTTGCGTTTCCTGCTCTAATTCCTCCATATGTGTATCGATGCTTTGTGATTCTTGAATTTCTTCAAGCTCTACTTTCCTCCCACTGGTTGCTTTAGAAATAAAATCCTTTTCTAGGAAAACTCCAGTTCGAGCGACAAACACTTTGCCCTCAGAAGGATTGTAGAAGTAATACCCTCTTGTTTCTTTAGGATACCCCATAAATAAGCATCTGTCAGATTTGGGCTCAAGCTTAGTTGAAATTTGTCGTTTCACATAAACTTCGCAACCCCAAATCTTCATGTAAGACATATGTGGTTTCTCACCACTCCATATCTCATATGGTGTCTTCTCAACCTTTTTGGATGGAACACGGTTAAGTGTGTAAGCTGTTGTCACCAACGCATGTCCCCAAAAGGAGTTTGGAAGATCGGCGTGACTCATCATGGATCGGACCATGTCCAACAGGGTTCAATTTCTTCTCTCAGATACACCATTCCATTGGGGTGTTCCAGGAGGAGTGAGTTAGGATAGGATCCCACACTCTTTCAGATGGTCATCAAACTCGAGGCTTAAATACTCACCACCTCGATCTGATCGAAGAGTTTTAATATTCTTACCTAGTTGGTTTTGTACTTCATTCTTGAATTCCTTGAAGTTTTCAAAGGACTCTGATTTGTGTTTCATTAAATACACATAACCATATCTACTGAAATCATCAGTGAATGTGATGAAGTACTGAAAACCTCCTCTGGCTGGTATGTTCAGTGGTCCACATACATCAGTATGTATGAGGGACAAAAGATCATTAGCTCTTTCACCTTTTCCTGTGAATGGAGACTTTGTCATCTTTCCAATTAAACAAGATCTGCATGTCTCATATGATTCATAATCAAAAGAGTCCAACAGCCCATCTTTATGGAGTTTGGAAATGTGTTTCTCATTTATGTGGCCTAATCGACAATGCCAAAGGTAAGTTGGATTTAACTCATTAGGTTTCATCCTTTTAGTATTAATGTTATAAACTGGCATTTCAAGATCAAGGACATATAATCCATTGTTCATTTGAGCAGTAGCATAGAATATATCATTCGAATAAATTGAACAACAATTGTTCTTTATTATGAATGAAAAACCGAACTTGTCCAAACAAGAAACGGAAATAATATTCCTACTAATTGCTGGTACATAATAACAGTTCTCTAACTGAATTATTAAACCACTAGGTAAAGTCAATTCATAAGTTCCTAAGGCTAAGGCAGCAACCTTTGCTCCATTGCCAACTCGTAGGTCGACTTCACCTTTTGCCAAATCTCTACTCGATTTTAGTCCATGCACATTTGTACAAATGTGAGAACCGCATCTAGTATCTAATACCCATGATGCAGAAGTAGATAAATTAATTTCAATAACAAAAATTCCTGAAGTTGGAGTCTCTACTCCATTCTTCCTATCTTCCAGGTACTTTGGGCAGTTCCTCTTCCAGTGTGCGGTCTTACCGCAATGGAAGCAGGTGCCTTCTTTTTCTATGCTTCCACTAGGCTTCAAAGCAGCAATAGTGGGTTTGGGTTTGGCAACTTCCTTGCTTTTCCCTTTATCATGTTTGAGGACAATCCTCATGTTTCGGTACCAATCCAGAAAATTTGTCCCAGACAATTTTTCCTTCTCAAGGTTTGATCGCAATATGTTGTTAGAGGTGTCTGTTGTCATGGTTATCTACATAAGGATTAATGAAAATATAATATCATTGACATATTTAATCAGGCCTTTAATTAAACATGCTCCCACTATTTTATTCAAAACAAATGACCCTCATCATTTGATTCGGAAAATCCCGTTGGAAGATTTTCTAGTGGGTCGAGATCCATATTTCACTTCGTTCTAAGTCCGCGTAGGCGGATTACACAAAACTAGGTTATTTAGGTAGGAACTCCTTCCAATTGTATCTCATTCAATTCTCGAAAATTTCAGTTGGGTGAATAACTCTTTATTCCAATCCATCATATGGATCATTCCCAACTCTTGCTTCTAAACATATATATAATCTTATTATAATTTGTTTAGTTAAGTTTGACCCATTGTTTTAACAGTTGGATATTACAATTATCCCATCGCACCTTACTAATATAGAACATGCACCTCGCGTAGGCGAAACCTACATTATTCGATACTAGTCTTGATGAGTGTTAAAACTTGGAAAGCATAAACTTAATATTTATTTTGAGGGAATTGCAATTTTTATGATCTCACCGGCTTGTTTATCATATAAGCCGTCTCTCACATGCATCAACATACATTCACATGCATCAACATACATACAAACATAATGAAACAGTTATGGCCCCTAGCGCAATTGTTCTCCCAAGCCAATGAGAGAACCTAAGCTAACCTAACAACGATCTAAGCTTCTCCAAGCAAGATCTTCAAGGTTGTCCTCCTTTGGCACTGACTTCTTTGCTTTCTTCATATCATTACATTACATAAAAGAAACTCGTTTTACATACGAGGGAGTGAGAT
This sequence comes from Lathyrus oleraceus, assembly GCF_024323335.1. Classification (NCBI taxonomy): domain Eukaryota; kingdom Viridiplantae; phylum Streptophyta; class Magnoliopsida; order Fabales; family Fabaceae; genus Lathyrus; species Lathyrus oleraceus. The sequence goes on from NC_066583.1 coordinate 403,365,889, forward strand.
GAGAAAAGAAGTTACATTTGGGAGATTAAGAGAGAGGCACGACACGCAGGTCGTATTTTAAAACCCAAAACAAAATAAAGGAAGACTAAGGCCATAACCGATCACCACAAGACAATAATAAACACTTTATTATTATTATTATTAATTCCTTTAATTAATTAAAATCAAATTAAATCTCGACGACCGATCACCACATTTTAATAAACAATTCATTTAAAATCAATGTCGCTTTTCGCATCGACACTTGATACTTTTAAAGCACTGAGTTAGCCGAACGGGTGAATTTTGCCTTGCGCTAACCGGTTAACCATATGCGTTAACCGGTTAAAACTGTTTGAAATCTGTTCAAAAATTGTTTTCTGCCTCGCGTTAACCGGTTAACCAAATGCGTTAACCGGTTAACACTGTTTGAAAATGTCTTGGAAAACTGTTTTCCGTCTTGCGTTAACCGGTTAACCATATGCGTTAACCGGTTAACACTGTTTGAAAAATTAAAAAAATTTATTTCGTATTGCGTTAACCGGTTAACCATATACGTTAGCCAGTTAACACTGTTCCAAAAAGTGTTTTAGAAAGCACAACTCTTGTGCAGTCACAACCCCAATCGCATAACTCTCTGACAACGCAACCCTTGTGCCGTCACTAACCCTGATGCACCAATTTCAGACCGTCAAACACATCTCAATTGTTAATTCAGTATGATTGATCAACACGTCATTGCTTCACCATACTAATATCGGATCAAGAAGTAAACAACCATTGATCGCTCAAAGGAAAACAATCATTGAGGGTTTGAATGAACGAAACGAGAACACTATATCATATATAATGTATTTTGCATCAGGATTACATATATCATATATATATATCTTGATCGATCTCAATTTAATCTTTGATTCATTCTGTCTTTAATCATATTATTACAGAACAAAAACAGTTATCAGATTCATGGTTTCATAAGTGGCTCTGATACCACTGAAGAAGAATTGCCATCCAAGGCGCAGCGGAATTTAAAATTTTCTCCATTTAGTGATCCTTACGAATGGGCATGATCAGTGATAGAATCGTTACCTCTTGTGGCGATCACGAACGTTGAACGATGACAACGTCTCTACTCAGTCCACACGAACGGATTCCTTCAATCGCAGTGTTTGCTGTTTATGAATGAAGGCTTTGAGTGAGAGAGAGATACGAAATTCCAACTCTTCAGTTGTGTTGTATTCCTATACAAGGCTTCTGCACAAGAGTTCTATTTATAGAACCACTAGTGTGGGCTTCAAGCCAAAAAGCCCACTTAAGTGTATTTTGGCCCATATCTCATAATACGCCAAAATCACTTAAGTATTTGGTACCTTACCATACTTCGTATTCTACTTAAGTACACCGTACCTTACGATGTTCCTTAGTTACTCTATCTCTCATCAATCCGCCCTTTGTGTGTGACTCTGTAGGTTTTCACGACGTTGGCAATTATATTAAATCACACATTTAACATAATAAACAGTGAGCGGTATCTAGCAACACATCACTACTACCCAATACACGAAAATGTCATGTGATCTGACAAAACCTCCTGTGATAATAATTATGTGTATAATTACCCCTTTGCCCTTATGTCTATATTGAACACAAGGTATAGACTGTGTCACCCTTGTCCAGTTCAATAGTGGACCCATAGACATTAATCCTGTTACGCAGGATGGGCAAATTCCATCTAGGACACTCATGTCCCTCAGCATGCTTTGTGGAGTACCCATCAACTGTCTTTATGGTTATCTAGTTACGGACAACGTTGGATCAGCAATAAAGCACTCGACTCTACATCTAGGATCGATAGTGGTTTCAGGTCGAAGAGTGGTATACACTATTATCACCATGAGAATAACTTATGACACTTTGCATAACTTTCTATATAGTATTCTCATAGCGGGTCAATCTGGTATAAATATTACTCCTAATATTTATACCTATGTTTAAGACTTGATAACTCTTTATCCATGATCCATGAGATGTGATCATCAGTCTATAAACATAATAGTCTTAATGCTTTAATGTTATCCCACTTCACACTAAAGCTCGACTACGGATACTTTAAGAATAGTGTCCTTATGTTTAATTTGCTCTCATGATTAAGTCACACTTAATACATTAAACGGACTATCTATTCCAGGGACTTTATTAATCAACCATAATAAACAAAATTCCTTTTATTATTAATAAATAATTCGATACAAGTACCAAAAGTATTGGCCTCTAGGGCTTACACCAACACTTACCTCATTTCCTGATTAAATTATTCAGTGGACCCTTCGTGTGTATATTTTCATTTGTTTGATTCATCTGTTATCTTTTATACTTGTTTATCTCATTCATGCTTTCTATTGCTTGATTATTTAACATGTTCATACTCCCATGCATTGTTTAAATGCTCCATTATTTGATTCTTTGGTTTGATTATATATTGTTTATTTATCCGATCTGATTGATAATTGTTGCCTACTTGTATGATGTATGAGGCATATATTCTTATTGTTTGTTTGCCATGAACAATCCCCATTCATAACAAATGTACCCCTCTCCCATAAAGTGTATAATATTTATTTCTTTATTTCTTAGGTCACCTTTTAATACAAGAATTAAAAAGAACATCCGATAACCATTTCAAAATAAAACAGAACCAACACGCATTCATCCATCCTCTTGTAAGTCGATTGCCTCAGGCATCGCCATCTACCTGTGAGTCGATTGCCTCCGGCATCGCCATCTACCCTTATCCGTAACTCCTCTCCGCGCTCCATTCGTCGACTCTTGTTCCGTTTAGGTAGCACCCATTAAGTAGAACCCTTTGTATGATAACATAGGTAAAATTCCCCTATTCTTTGCATGCTAACATTAGGTAGATGTTCACATTTGTAAATCCTAACACATAGGTCCATATTGCATGACAACTCTAGAGCAGAGCTTCCCCACTTTTAGACCTTCCGTGCATCTCCGATCATGTGGGATGTCAGTCCGTTCTATTGCCAAGAGGTAACTGCCTAAGACTCGATTCAGCGAGCTGCGACACCTACTGCTAGGACGTTGAACACACTGCCCACCCTCCTTTGACACAGTTGGTGTCCTCTTTTGTAAGTCCATGCTCAGATGGCAATCCTTAACCCCTAGTTAGCCGAACTACGTTTTTCTCTAATTCTCAGTCCAGATGAGATACGTAGGCATAAGACGCGACATCTTACCGAGCATATTTCTCTTTAACCCATAGGTAGCCGAGCTACGAAGACTCTGATTCTCATACTCAGATGAGATACGTAGGCAGTGGATGCGATATCCTTGCGAGTCATTTTCTTTTAACCTTCCTTTTAGTTTATAGTACTTTAGATATACCTACACCCTTTAGACTAGAACAACACTTATGAAAAGGGCTCCCTAGGAGTACCTATGATGTTTTGGGTGCTTAAAACCTTCCCATTGCATAACCAACCCCCTTACCCAGATCTCTGACATTTTTACTAGTTTTTGATTTGATAAAACTTTTATGTTTTTGTTCACTTTCTAACCATTCCTTTGGATAAATAGAAGTGCGGTGGCGACTCGACTTGTATGGTTTACCTTGGATTTAGTCAATATCTCTAATGGTAACGAATACCCCGCTATAGAAAAGTGGCGACTCTGCTGGGGAATATCATTTGCCTAGTGGGTTTTGCATACTTTTCATATTTCTTATATTGTATGGTATATTGCTTTGTGACATATTTTTGTGCAATTTGGGATTACTGTATTGTATGTAATGATTGAATTGTTTGAATATTAATTCCTTGTATGCTTGGTGATCTTCGTGAGATGAGTTCTATACCCGAACTCGAGTGCACTTAGGATAGGAGAATGGCATAGTCTTGTTGACTTGTGTGGAGTTATTCCTTAGCAAGTTGACTTGCAAGCCCATTCACTTGGTGGAGGTTATGTTGGGATCAATAATGTCACACGAGTAGTCGTGGTTAGGCATTACTCTTTCCAATATATGCCTTAGAAGCCAAGGACCTTAGTTTACCACGTCCATCTTGGCCTATTTTTAGGACGTAGTGCGAAGATCGTTCAAGTGTAAGATTTGATACGATTGTTACGCGATACTACACTCATAAGAGTCTCTCTTGAGAATATTTTTGGAATACGAGTAGTCGTTTATCCAATGATATCCGAAAGATGGGATGATGACTATGGGAACTTCTTGTAGAACATGATTGTCAGGTTTAACCATAGTACACTCCCTTTGGGTGGTTCTTAACCAAGACTTCATGCTCGCGACTCGCAACAAACCCTTGATTCGTTCTTGTGTATCCTTTATATCAATGGAACTTGGGTGTTGATAAGGTGTAAACCATAATCCACCAAAATGGATGATTGATATTAAGGATGACTTGATCCATCCCATGTCCTTTGTGTGGTGTGATTTGCTTGATCCTTGAGTGGGATTGTTGCATCCATGCATTCATGCATTCATACACATCCATATCATCAACAATGAGAAAATTTTCAAGGAACTTAAGAGGTCTATTTACAAATTTTCAGACATGGATAAGCAAAGAAGGAATACGAAGAAGTACATGTTCAGACAACCCGACTTGAAAGAGTTAAGAAGTTTGACATCCTATGTATTAGATCCCTTGGAATTCAAGGCTCGTCATGGGAAGCTTTTGTCTATTCTGGCTACTCAAGTGGATGAAGGTCTAATGAGTGTTTTGGTGCAGTTCTATGATCCCTTGTACCGTTGCTTCCCTTTTCCGGATTTCCAGCTTTTGCCCACGCTTGAGGAGTATGCCTATCTTGTGGGCATACCTATCCTAGACTAGTTGTCGTTCAGTGGCTTGGAGAGAGTTCCTTCTTCTCAAGAGATTGCTGATCTGTTGTGAAATTCTAGTTATCAGACTTTGGATGTCACACTGGTTGTTATGACATCCAATTTTGCACGGACAGGGATTATGCAGAACTTAACAGTAAGTGCAGTAAATAACACAAGTAATTGTTCACCCAGTTCGGTCCAACATGACCTACGTCTGGGGGCTACCAAGCCAGGGAGGAAATCCACTATTAGTAGTATCAATTCAAAGCTAAACTCACCCGTTTACAACTTATCACTTAATCCCTACCCAATGCAATTTCAATCTTAACCTAAGATCAGAGTTCCTACTCACTCCCCCTTAATCACCTAAGTGATTACTATCTTTAAACAATATTAAAGACAAGTTGAAGTCACACTTCAAACAACTCTTGATTGTGGTTCACAGCTTTAATCAAGATACACAGCACTCACGCTTAAAAGCTTTGAGTGACACAACACTTACAACTCAATGAACACCCTATGCCAAAGCTATCATCTACTTGATAATGACTTGGCTTACAAGATACGTCTAATACAAGACTCACAAAAATACAGCAGTGAAGTATGATGGACACACTTAATCTTCACGCTTCAAAATCCCTGAAACTGAATAAAGGAACGCCTTCCTTTTATATTGCAGTATCCTGGGCTTTTGCACCTGTATTCTCCTGAATTTAAGGTCACACAAGTTCCCATAAATTCAACATTTAGGTTACTAACAAATAGGCTATTTGTTAGGTTCATTGAATGTAGATTGGTTGTTGATTTCCTGGTTTTTCTCTAAGCTGTTGACTTCCTGAAGAATAGCCTGAGAAAAAGCTGAAACAGAAAACTGAACAACCTACAATATAGCATATGCTGTCAGGCATGAATGTCACGACATTCAGCTTGACATCAAGGTTCATATGCTGAGTCTGTTTTTCCAGAAAACAGACTGTACAATTTTGCTGACCTGTACATGATCAAAATGACCATACTACAGTGAAAGCTTACATTAATAAATGTCAAAGTGTCCAACTTAACATTTACACAATTGGCCTTAAGTTAGTTCTGTTATTCTTTTTGAAGAACAAACTAAGTTACATGCTGAAGTATAGCAGAACACCACTCTGTCTAATCTTCAGCAGCTGCTGTCAATGATGAATGTCATAACATCCAGTTTGACATTCAGTCAGTAGGCCTTATGCCAGGTCTGGTCTTTCCTTGATAACCAGACTGGAAATAGATACTAAATTCTAACAGAACACCTGCTGTTCTATTCCTTAGTATCTGTTGACAGGTATGAATGTCACAGCATCCAGTTTGACATTCAATAACTCCTGTGTTAGCTAGTCCTGCAGTAACTACAATGTAGTCACACCTACATGTCATGACATCAGTCAAGACATTAGTAACCATCTAGTGTTTTACCATATAATGCAGCCAATTAAACACCTACAAACTCCCCCTTTGGCAAATTTTTGGCTAAAACACTTTGATCCCCATAACAGAGTTCATGGCAGCGGAATCACACACCTAGCAGGAAATAATACTAGCTAATACACTCAGAGTGGCAGCACACTCACACACATACAGAAGTTAAATAAAAACTTCACACAGCAGCACACACATACAACTGCATGGGAGGAATCTGCACACATACAACTGCAGGGGAGGAATCTGTCGTCCTGAGAGTCTGTTGTAGAGACCCATGAGTGTCTGTTGTAGAGACACCCACTCTGTTTGTTCAGGGGTTACTCCCCCTTTTTGTCAAAAATGTTGCCAAAGCCAACAACATAACCAGAGAATAACGACAGAGTTACAGACTTGGTTTTACTTCACAGTTTCAACCAAGTTACCATCCACTTGATCTTGCTTCACAGCTTTGATCAAGTAATCACCCACTTTTGCTTTACAGTAGGTACCACCATATCAGATGCCATGATGTTGTTTCTGACATCCAGAACCACTCCTGCATGATTAACATCCTTGAACTCCTGCAGATACATTGGCCTTCTCACAGTAGGGTGTCTCCTTACCCTCCTGTAACCACCCTTGTTGCAGGTAGCATTGCTATGATCTGGTGACCAATCATAGCCTAGTGCAAATTGTTTAATAGGCAGAGATATTAAACAATTTATCCTAAACATCAGTGGTTGCTATAAGGTCTCAGAGAGACATATTCCCAGTTTGCTCCTTAAGTTTTCAAACTGAGTAGCATCCAGAGCCTTTGTAAATACGTCAGCCAGTTGAAGATCCGTGGCTACATGTTCCAAAGTGATCACCTTGTCTTCCACCAGATCTCTGATGAAGTGGTGTCTAATGTCAATATGTTTGGTCCTGCTGTGTTGGATGGGATTCTTGGAGATATTGATGGCACTGAGATTATCACAGAACAATGTCATGACATTTTGAGTGACATTGTACTCAGTGAGCATCTGTTTCATCCAAACCAGTTGGGAACAACTGCTTCCAGCCGCTATGTATTCAGCCTCTGCAGTGGACATAGAGACACAATTCTGCTTCTTGTTGAACCAAGATATGAGGTTGTCTCCTAAGAAGAAGCATCCACCTGATGTGCTTTTTCTGTCATCAGCACTCCCAGCCCAGTTTGCATCACAATACCCATATAGGACAGGCTCAGACCCATCTGAGTACAGCATCCCATAGTCACATGTCCCATTGATGTACTTGAGAATCCGTTTGACTTGATTCATGTGGCTCACCTTAGGCTCTGCTTGATATCTGGCACAAACTCCAACTGCATAAGAAATGTCAGGTCTACTTGCAGTTAGGTACAGCAGGCTACCTATCATGCTTCTATACAGGCATTGATCAACACTAGGGCCTCCATCATCTTTGGTTAACTTCAGATGAGTGGGAGCAGGAGTCCTCTTGTGCCTAGCATTATCCATACCAAACTTCTTAACTATGTTCTTGGCATACTTGCTTTGGGAGAGAAACATAGAGTCCTCCATTTGGTTTACTTGCATTCCAAGGAAATAGGTCAGTTCTCCCACTAGGCTCATTTCAAACTCAGACTGCATCTGGTGAACAAATTTTTGAACCATTTGTTCTGACATTCCACCAAAGACTATATCATCAACATAGATTTGAGCTATCATGATTTTGCCTTCTTCATCCTTCACGAACAAGGTTTTATCTATGCCACCCTTTCTGTATCCATTTGAGGTCAGAAAGTCGGTTAACCTTTCATACCATGCTCTAGGTGCTTGTTTCAACCCATACAAGGCTTTCCTCAACTTGTATACATGCTCAGGTTGGTTAGGATCACAGAACCCTTTAGGTTGTTCCACATAGACTTCTTCATTCAGGTAGCCATTCAAGAATGCACTCTTCACATCCATTTGGAATAGCTTAAACTTCAGGATGCATGCTACCCCCAACAGCAATCTGATGGACTCAAGCCTAGCCACAGGAGCAAATGTCTCATCAAAATCTACTCCTTCAACTTGAGTGTATCCTTGAGCTACTAGTCTTGCTTTATTCCTAGTAATTACTCATTTCTCATCAGATTTGTTTTTGTAGATCCACTTGGTACCAATGATGTTGGTCCCTTCAGGTCTTGGAACTAGCTCCCAGACTTCATTCCTTTTGAACTGCTCAAGTTCTTCTTGCATGGCAGTGATCCAGTATTCATCAGTCAGGGCTTCCTTCACATTCTTTGGTTCAACCTTGGATACAAAGCAGGAATTTGAGTTTATTCCTCTTGACCTGGTAGTTACACCACTGGTGGGATCCCCTATGATAAGATCCTTAGGGTGGTCTTTCTGAATTCTGATAGATGGCACTTTCGTGGTTGCATCTACTTCACATTCAGGAGGAGGTTCCTGTACTTCTTCAGACTTGACTGGACTGTCAGTTGAACTGTCAAGGAATGTTTCAACATCCTCCATGACATCGGTTCCTTCCTCTTTATCGTCCACAATGACATTTATGGATTCCATCAGGACATTGGTCCTATAGTTGAACACTCTGTAGGCTCTGCTGTTTGTGGAGTATCCCAAAAATATACCTTCATCACTTTTGGGATCTAGCTTCCTTCTCTGTTCACGATCTGTGAGAATGTAGCATTTACTTCCAAAGATATGAAAGTACTTCCACAGTGGGTTTTCTGCCTTTCCATATTTCATATAGAGTGGAGGAGGTTCCTTTTCTCAAGGTGACTCTGTTGTGAACATAGCATGCGGTGTTCATTGCTTCAGCCCAGAAGTGCATGGGGAGCTTCTTTGCATGAATCATTGCTCTGGCAGATTCTTGAATAGTTCTATTTTTTCTTTCAACTATTCCATTCTGCTGAGGAGTTATAGGTGAGGAGAACTCATGACTTATTCCTTCAGATGAGAAAAACTCATCAAACTTGGAATTCTTGAACTCCGTACCATGATCACTTCTAATCCGGACCACACAACTGTCCTTTTCCCTTTGAAGTCTTATGCACAGGTCTTTGAAGACATCAAATGTATCTGACTTCTCTCTGATGAAGCTTATCCACGTGTATCTGGAATGGTCATCCACCACCACGTATGCATATTTCTTCCCACCAAGACTTTCAACCTGCATAGGTCCCATTAGGTCCATGTGCAACAGTTCCAGAACTCTGGAGGTTGTGGGATGTCCCAACTTTGGATGTGACATCTTGGTTTGCTTGCCCACCTGGCATTCTCCACAGACTCTTCCTTCATCAATTAGGAGCTTTGGAATTCCTCTGACAGCTTCCTTGGATATTATCTTCTTCATTCCCCGTAAGTGGAGATGCCCAAGACGTCTATGCCACAACTTCACATCCTGTTCTTCCTTGGCTGAGGAGCATGTTGTGGAAAAGTTTGAGACTTCAGGTTCCCACAGGTAGCAGTTATCTTTGGACCTGGTTCCTCTCATAACTTCATGATTGTCACCATTTGTCACAATGCATAGCTCCTTAGTAAACTGAACATGAAACCCTTGATCACACAGCTGACTTATGCTAATGAGGTTTGCAGTTAGTCCTCTTACTAACAGCACATTATTCAGTTTTGGCACTCCAGAACAGTCCAGTTTGCCCACACCTTTTATTTTTCCTTTGGCACCATCACCAAAGGTCACATAGCTGGTAGTGTGAGGTTGAATATCTACCAATAGATTTTCCATACCAGTCATGTGTCTTGAGCAACCACTGTCAAAGTACCAGTCTTCTTTGGAAGAAGCCCTTAGAACAGTGTGTGCTATCCTAGCATACCATTGTTGCTTCTTAATGGAAACATAGCGCTTATGTGTTTTATGCTTAGGCTTAACATGCAAGGCTTGGTTAGGGAAACCATGAATCCAGTAGCAGAAGGCTTTTATATGACCAAGCCTACCACAGTGGTGACACCTCCACTCCTGGTATTTCCTCTTCTGATGATCATTCATCCTAGTTCCTCGATGTTGAGACATTGGCTTTGACTTCCGCTTGAACTTCTGAACTTTAGCCTTTGGGCGTTTGTGTTCAGTTGAGGGTCTTTTCCCAAATCCAAGGCCAGATTTGGTTCCAGAATGCTGTCCCACCTTTAGAATCTCCTCCAAGGTGTCAGTTCCCTTATTCATCATTCTGATGGATTTAGTCATCTGATTCAGCTTGGAGGTCAGCAGGGTTATCTCACCATTTAGACCCTCTATGACAGACAGTTGCATCTGTCTCTCATCTTCCAGTTCCTTGATGAGTTTCTTTTGCTTTTTTCCTTGTGCACGCACTTCTGCACTGGTGGAACACAGCTTCTTATAGGCTGCAGCAAGTTCATCAAAGGTCAGTTCATCTGCACTTGAGTCATCTTCAGAGGCACAAACACTGGTTAGTGTAGTGACATGTTTGGCAGATTCTCCTTCAGATTCACTTTCAGAGTCTCCTTCAGACCATGTGATAGCTAACCCCTTATTTTGCAATTTGAGGTACGTAGGGCATTCAGCTCTGACGTGTCCATACCCTTCACAACCATGACACTGGATTCCCTTGCCGTGATTGAACTTTTCATCAGAAGTTGATCTTTTCTTAATGTCAGACGGGATGTTCTTGACATTGGGTCTACCTCTTTGATCAATCTTCTTCACGAACTTGTTGAACTGTCTCCCAAGCATGGCTAAGGCTTCTGATATACTTTCATCACCTCCAGTATATCCTGCTTCTGACTCCTCTTCAGCATTAGATACAAAAGCTATGCTTTTGTTCTTCTTCTCAGCATACTCACCCAAGCCCATTTCAAAGGTTTGGAGGGAACCAATGAGTTCATCCACCTTCATGTTGCAAATGTCCTGCGCCTCCTCTATGGCTGTGACCTTCATAGCAAATCTCTTAGGCAAGGACCTAGGAATCTTTCTTACAAGTTTCTCTTCAGCCATTTTCTCACCTAGTCCACCAGAGGGGTTTGCAATTTCAAGAATATTCATGTGAAAGTCATGAATAGTCTCATCCTCTTTCATCCTCAGATTTTCAAACTTGGTGGTCAGCATCTGAAGTTTGGACATCTTCACCTTGGAAGTACCTTCATGAGTTACCTTGAGGGTATCCCAAACTTCCTTAGCTAGTTCACAGTGGTGTACCAGCCTGAAGATGTTCTTGCTGATTCCATTGAACAATGCATTCAAGGCCTTGGAATTTCCAAGAGCTAATGCCTCTTGCTCCTTGTCCCACTCTTCTTCAGGAATTTGCACACTGACTCCATCTTCACCTGTCCTCATTGGATGTTCCCATCCTTTGTTGACAGCTCTCCAGACTTTGCTGTCTAGAGACCTTAAGAAGGCTATCATACGAGGCTTCCAGTCATCATAATTAGAGCCATCCAACATGGGTGGTCTGTTTGAGTGTCCTAAATCCTTGTCCATGGTACTAGAAAGTAACTTCCCTAGATCTCACCCAGAAATTCACAGGCAGGGTGCCTGCTCTGATGCCAATTGAAATTCTAGTTATCAGACTTTGGATGTCACACTGGTTGTTATGACATCCAATTCTGCACAGACAGGGATTATGCAGAACTTAACAGTAAGTGCAGTAAATAACACAAGTAATTGTTCACCCAGTTCGGTCCAACATGACCTACGTCTGGGGGCTACCAAGCCAGGGAGGAAATCCACTATTAGTAGTATCAATTCAAAGCTAAACTCACCCGTTTATAACTTATCACTTAATCCCTACCCAATGCAATTTCAATCTTAACCTAAGATCAGAGTTCCTACTCACTCCCCCTCAATCACCTCAGTGATTACTATCTTTAAACAATATTAAAGACAAGTTGAAGTCACACTTCAAACAACTCTTGATTGTGGTTCACAGCTTTAATCAAGATACACAGCACTCACGCTTAAAAGCTTTGAGTGACACAACACTTACAACTCAATGAACACCCTATGCCAAAGCTATCATCTACTTGATAATGACTTGGCTTACAAGATACGTCTAATACAAGACTCACAAAAATACAGCAGTGAAGTATGATGGACACACTTAATCTTCACGCTTCAAAATCCCTGAAACTGAATGAAGGAACGCCTTCCTTTTATATTGCAGTATCTTGGGCTTTTGCACCTGTATTCTCCTGAATTTAAGGTCACACAAGTTCCCATAAATTCAACATTTAGGTTACTAACAAATAGGCTATTTGTTAGGTTCATTGAATGTAGATTGGTTGTTGATTTCCTGGTTTTTCTCTAAGCTGTTGACTTCCTGAAGAATAGCCTGAGAAAAAGCTGAAACAGAAAACTGAACAACCTACAATATAGCATATGCTGTCAGGCATGAATGTCACGACATTCAGCTTGACATCAAGGTTCATATGCTGAGTCTGTTTTTCCAGAAAACAGACTGTACAATTTTGCTGACCTGTACATGATCAAAATGACCATACTACAGTGAAAGCTTACATTAATAAATGTCAAAGTGTCCAACTTAACATTTACACAATTGGCCTTAAGTTAGTTCTGTTATTCTTTTTGAAGAACAAACTAAGTTACATGCTGAAGTATAGCAGAACACCACTCTGTCTAATCTTCAGCAGCTGCTGTCAATGATGAATGTCATAACATCCAGTTTGACATTCAGTCAGTAGGCCTTATGCCAGGTCTGGTCTTTCCTTGATAACCAGACTGGAAATAGATACTAAATTCTAACAGAACACCTGCTGTTCTATTCCTTAGTATCTGTTGACAGGTATGAATGTCACAGCATCCAGTTTGACATTCAATAACTCCTGTGTTAGCTAGTCCTGCAGTAACTACAATGTAGTCACACCTACATGTCATGACATCAGTCAAGACATTAGTAACCATCTAGTGTTTTACCATATAATGCAGCCAATTAAACACCTACATGTTGCGTATAGATGAATCTATTATTGGTGCTCATATGACTACCAAAGGTGGAATTCAAGGTTTCCCGTCTGATTTCCTCATTGATCAAGCTACTATGTTTGGGAAGGCCATGAGTGAGGACACCTTTGAGGCCATATTTGTACTTCTCATCTATGGGCTAGTGTTATTCCCCAACATCGACAAGTTGGTGGATGTGAACGCCATTAGGATTTTCTCTACTCTTAATCCCGTTCCTACTATGTTGGATGACACTTATTTCTCTTTGCATATGAGGAATGCAAAGGGCGGTGGTACCATTGTATGCTGTTTGCCTCTGTTGTACAAGTGGTTTATTTCGCACTTGCCTCAGAAGCTCGCCTACAAGGAAAACAAAGGATGTCTACGGTGGTCCACGAGACTTATGTCTCTCACTAATGATGATATCTTTTGGTACAACCGTGTATATGATGGTGTGCAGATTATCGACTCTTATGGTGAATTCTCCAATGTACCTCTTCTTGGTACATGCGTGGAATTAACTACAACCCTATTTTGGCGTGCCGTCAGCTTGGGTTCCCCCTAAAGGATAAACCCAATAACATTATGTTAGAGGGTGTGTTCTTTCAGGAGGGTAAAGATCCCTAAGGCTTGAAGGGCAAGATGGTCCGCGCTTGGCACAAGATCCATATGAAAGGAAGGAAGGAGCTAGGTCCGAAGAACTGTATCGCTTTGGAACCCTAGACCTCTTGGGTTAGGAGGAGAGCTTTCAAGTACCTCATGCCTTATGAGTATCCAAGACCCACACCTTCGGTTGTGGCTGGGCCTTCAACCCTCCTTAGCCAAGGAGTAAAGGAGTTGAGAGACGAAGATCGTTCGCGTGCTTGGATCCGTGAACGAGAGGAGTTGCTTCAGCAGATCAGAGAGAAGGATGCTTTGATAGAGTTCCTTGAGCACCAGGTTATTGATGATCCTGATGACGCATTGACTTCTCTACTTCCTCAGTCTTCCAAGTTTTGGAAGAGGAAGTATGATCAACTCGCCAAAGAGAAGGCAGATATGGAGGCAGCCTATGAGAGGGAGGTGAAGAGGCTTTGTGCATCTTATCTTCCGGTCTCGAGGGCTTTGGACGATTGCTTCTAGGTATCCATAGGATGTTCATTTTCCTTCTCTCTTGTATTGTATTTGGTTACCAACATTGTACTTCTTTGGCGTAAAAACATTTCCAAATATTAATTGACGTGATATTTCCGTATGTGATAAACGTTTAATATTTCCAAAATTTGCGAATAAGACTCTAAAGTTCCTATGATATAAAAATTAAATCATAAGCATTGCATGCATCATGTTTATCTATTCCTAGAGGTTTATATCTTCTTCTTGATTCTAGTCGGGGTTTTCTTACACTGATTATCTAATGTGAGACTGGAATCAAGGGGTAGAATACCCTTTGAAATTGATAAACATGTTATTGCATTTGCATATTCATTAGCATGTCTTGCATAACAGGTACCACCGCAGTGTTCTCATCTTGTTTGGTATTCCATTATTAGGATAGCCGACTCAGGCATTCACCGATACGGTACCCGAAGGAATCAACAGAGATCAATGGAAGGTTTACAAGCAGAGCTCGCTGAGATGAGGATTTGCATGAATCAGTTCATGGAAGTGGTCCAAGGAGTGGCTCAGGGACAACAGGAGATTAGATTGTTGGTACAGGGGAATCCCCCTACTACTCAACCAGAGGTTGTGGCTGATCCTCCCGCTGGAGAGGCTAATGGCCACAATGGACCGGGGCCTATCCCGATCCCATATGGCAACCTTAGTCAACAACCCATCCATGATGATCACGAGGATCAATTCCCCCTGCTTCAGGAGGACTTTGGCATGGGCCATGGTATGGACCCTATGTTTCGGAGACTGGAAGAGAGGTTGAAAGTTGTGGAAGGGCATAATGCTTTTGGTGTGGAAGTTGCTGACTTGGGGCTGGTCCCAGGCGTGAGAGTTCCGCCAAAGTTCAAAGTCCCCGTGTTTGATAAGTACAATGGCAACTCTTGCCCGATGACTCATGTACAAGCTTACTTCCACAAGATGATCGCGTATTCTGATGATGAGAAACTGCTCATGTACTTCTTCCAGGACAGCCTAGCTGGGGCATCCTTGGAGTGGTATATGAGGCTGGACAAAGCCCATATTCGCTGCTGGAGAGACTTGGCTAGGGCCTTTATGAGGCTGGACAAAGCCCATATTCAATACAATACGGATATGTTGGACAAAGTCCATCCTCCAGAATCTGTCTCTCAAGAGCAACGAGTGCTTCAAAGAGTATGCTCAACGCTGGAGAGAGTTGGCTTCCCGTGTTCAGCCTCCGATGTTGGAAAAAGAGATGGCCAACAAGTTTATGAATACACTGCCTGGATCTTATTTGGAGCGTTTGGTGGGTTGCAACGCCTCGAATTTTGCTGATGTGGTCTCTACCGGTGAGAGGGTGGAGAACTACTTGAAGACATGTAAGATCCAAAATGGGGTTGGATCATCTTCGGGGTCAAAGAAGCCGTTCTTAGGAGGACGGAAGAGGAGAGAAGGGGATGAAAATGCCATATCTTCTTATTGATCATGTGATGTGTTCTGTTTAGCCATGATTTTTCTTGAGATTTATTGAATCATTTTGGAATTAATGTGGATTTGTTCATTCTGTTGCCTCAATGTGGTTTCAATTTGCATGCCTTGCCATGATTGATTTGTGAAATGAATTTGGTGAATGCTATTGACATGAGACCTTTTGGATTATGTTCTTAATTGGTTGAGTTTGATTCATGTCAATTTTCATGTTCTGTTTTGAATTATTTCCCCCTCTTTGACCCTAGGCCTTGTCCTAGTGGTTGGTGCTTATGTTTGAGCTTTGTTTTCAGGATAAGAAGCATATGGCCATGAGAGGATTGATCCATTTGCTTGAGTTGGATTATTTGGTTGATGAGTGACTAATCTTGATTTGTCTTGTAGGTGGCTTTTAGCTCCTTTGAGTTGAGCTTGTGCCTTGCACATTGGTTGCTTTGCTTGTTTGACTTTATTTGTTGACTGTTGACCATTTAACTGTCTGTTTGACTTTTTGAGTTGTGTACTGACTGAGTTAGATTGTTTTCAGGTACTTTAGTTGCTTGAGTTCATTGTGAACTTGCTTTTGCTTTGCTTGGTTGCTTAAGCATTGAGGTATAATCTCACTGACTTCATGTAGTCTGGAAGACCTGTCCTGTTACTTGGGCAGGCACCTGTCTGAAGTCCTCCTTAAGAGGCAATGCTTGTGTTTGTTTATTTTTGTGCCAAGCAGGAAAAGACCTTTGATAAGGCAATTGGCAGATAAAAGAGATGTGTAGTCCATCTCCTGCTATTTAGTGTGTCATCCCTTTGCTCACATTACATGTTGATGCATTGTGGATATCAACCCAAGATCCTTGTTGAGTCAGTCATGTGGATAGAAGAGTTCCTGCTTTCTGAACTCCCACACCTTCTATTTGAGTCAAGCTCTCCCAGGCCAGGGATAAGAGCTGTGAGGCACACCCCTCACTTCCCATTTCATCTGCTTCACCCTAACTCTCAATGTTAGGGTTAAGAGCTAACATCACCTGATTCCAGTTGGCTTGTGTTTCACAGCCTAACCTTGTGTGAGCCCACTTTGTTTGTATATAGTGTGTGCTATCTGTGTGTATGTTTGCTTTGCTTGTGCTGCTTAGGTTTAGCTTGCTCCCTGTGCAAGTTAGATAGAAACCTTGACCTAGGACCATGGTGAATTTGCATGATAACTATTAGGCTCGAGTTAGTCTCCCTTCTAGTATGTCATTTCCCAGTCTCTGGTTAGGCGAGTCCTTAGTACCTGCGTAGGGAAACTATGTCGCCCTGATCCTCATACCAGATGAGGTACGTAGGCAGGAGATGAGCTGATCTCTCCGGGCGCCCTTTTTGTTTTGTCTTGTGTGTGTTAGGAGATGGATGTAAGACCAGCGATTGGCATTCCGTATCCTGTTGTTGTGTGCTTGGAGTCCGATATAAGTCCAGCGATTGGCATTTGGTTTCTAGTGTGGGTGTGTTTGGTTCGGAGTCTGATGTAAGTCCAGCGATTGGCATTCGGTTTCCATGTTTGCCTGTTTTGTGTGGAGTCTGACATAAGTCCAGCGATTGGCAGTCGGTTTCCTGTGTGGTTTTGTTTGGCGTGCGTTAGCCGAGCTACGAGTGCTCTGATTCTTCTTTAGTCCGAGAAGATACGTATGCATAGGATGCGACATCCTAGCGAGCACGTTTCCCCCTGTCTCGAACTACGTCGACTCTGATGTCTGTGCCTGACAGACTACGTAGGCCCAGGATGCGATGTCCTGCCGAGTTAGTTTCTTTTGTCTTTCTTGTGTCTCTTTCAGCCAGTGTGTGATGTTTGAGCAGTGTTTAGCAACCTTTATCCTTCCTTTTGTGCGTCGATCCCGTCGAGTACGACGGATGCGTAGGGGTGCTAATACCTTCCCTTCGCATAACCGACTCCCGATCCCATCTCTCTCTGGACGCGAGACCACGTCTTTTCCAGGTTTACTTCGAGCGTTTCCTTTCCCTCTTTTGGGATAAATAACGCACGGTAGCGGCTTTGTTGTTTTGTTTTCCCTCCGGTTTTTCGCGTAATGCGACACCTGTTCGTCGATCTATGCCGATGTTGCGTCTGAGTTTACTTTAATTTTTTTTAGATCCAGAAAGTTGTTGTATGTTGAGAGTCGTTTTGAGTTGAGAGCTCTCAACTCCCTTTTAGCTCCGGATTCGGACAAATCTAGTTGGTTTTGAGTGGTTAGGTTTCATTTTGCTGAGTGTCGATATTCCCTAATTTGTGGTAGATACGCAAGGGCGGGTTCATGGCGACCTGTGTTTTTTTTCTTTTCTTTTATAAAGGGAATGAATAGTGGACGGATGAAGGAGTATTCAGAGAGTTTTGGTTTTTAAGTAACTTTGAGTTTTCCATTTTCTCTTAAGAGGTCGAGATTCGTTTTTGTGGAAGAGTTTGGATTTCTCTTGAGGGAGGAAGACGAGTATTATTAGTTTTCACTGCTTTTGATTTTTCCAAGTTTTTTATGATTTGAGTTTTAAAGGCTTTTCTCCTTGGAATTGACACTTGTTCCGGTTTGCCTTACCCGATGGCCTTTGGCTTTCCAATCTCACAGTTTTCCCATTAATAGCTGTCACCTAGCCATTAATGAGGGCGACTTATTCTCCTCTATTCGCCTACCCGACAACCACGCAGCTAGGGTTGTGGTTTGGGATTCCCATCGCCTCTCCATTTGGGTTAGGCTAGAGCGGGTCTCATTGACCTGAACCCAGACAGTCCAAGAGACTGTTGGGTTTTTATTCGTCCCAAACTTCTACGGCCCATTTCATATTATTATTTATTTATTTATTATTTATTTTTATTTTGTTTGTTCTTGTTTATATGTTTGGTCGCTGTTAGCCTAACAGCTGACAACTCGTGGCCGGGGGGAGGGGAAGCCAGTTCATCTCCCCTTGAGTGGTGGGTTCGATACCCGTGTGTGGCATGTATAGATTTTGATATACACTTAATTTTCTATTTTATTTATTTTAATATCCTTTTATATTTTATGCACTTACCCGACACTCGTTGATCTCGCCGTTTGTCCTCGATTTTATTTTATTGTTAAAACATCGATTTTAATTTATTGATTCAACAATTCCCATGTTGTCGTTCCGTGATCATTTTATCGATATATTGATCGTATTTCGTCGCGTTTTGATTTGTCGCACATGACTCTCCAATGGTTATTATGATGCATAAACCGGTTTTGAGCACATTAATTAGTTGTAGCTTCCCCCATCTCCAAACCCTTGTAAGTCGATTGCTTTTAAGCATTGCCACCAACCTCACATAGCTTACTCTTGGGCTTTCTTACAATGAGACCGTTCTCTCGCACCTACACTCATGCATTATTTATTCGTTTGATTGAGCCAAATTTAATTATTTCTCTATCTTGCATCCCCATTCGACAAAATATACCCCCACTCCCATGGCATGTAATAATATTACTATTTTTATTTCTCTATTTGCTTGGTTGTTTAGTTAATTGCTAACACAAGAATAAAATCAATTTTTTTCCAAAAGATCAGAAAATAATGACTCGATCCAACGTCGAGTATTTTTCTCAATAAACCAATCCATCCATCTCTACTCATCCATTTCTATCTATCCCACTTCTTTCGAACCATGTCATTCAAATCTTTCTCAATCGCTCATCAAATGCTTGATCCAACGTCAAGCCATTTTCACAATAAAAACTCAAAAAATAATTAATTCTTATTTAACACTTTTTAATAAAAATGGAAATGGAACGTGGTGGATACCATGCACTCCTGAGACTAGGATTCGAGATGGGCATCTCACCTATCTTAGCTCTCACCATCATCCAAAATTGTCAATGCCGTTTCTTCAAACCCTTTCTCAATTAAGTTTAAAAACACTTAACTCTTATTAAATACTTTTGCAAATAAGATGGAAATGGAACGTGGTGGATACCGCGCACTCCTGAGACTAGGATTCAAGATGGATATATCACCCATCCAAGTTCTCGGCATTACTCAAAACACATCAAACCAATCAAATTCTTTCTCGCCGCCGTGCGATTGACCCTTAAACCCTTTCTCAAACGAAAGGTATTTTGTTTCAAGACGACGCAAAACAATGTTTCATCCGCTTGAACGTGTGAGTAAGCTTGCGACGTTTCCCGCGAATGTTGATTTGTAAATCCATTCGGTCGTGATGCGAGCGTCCCCTTCTCCACTTATTTTGGGTAGTCCAACAATGTTTTCGTCGATTGACACAAAGTAGCTTTCACTAAAATCGACCAACAAAGAAACATTTTTTTACCCAGAACTAGTAAGCCTTGAGTTCTCTATTGCATCTAGAGATACGTAGGAGCAGGATTCGTAAATCTTGTCAGACCCATTAATAAAACACTTAGGCTTAGTCCCCTTCATTAAAAATCCAAATAACATTCTTCTTTTTTCTATTCTTTCTTTCCCACCTAATAGCTTGAATCCTAACATTTCAAACTAACATTAACGCGCACAACTAACCTAACGATTCCCGTTGAGTACAATGGACGTGGGGGGTGCTAATACCTTCCCCTTCCGTAATCGACTCCCGAACCCTGATTTGGTTGCGACGACCATAATCATTGTCGTTCTTTCTTGGGTTTTATCGATATTTCCCCTTTCCTTTTAGGAATAAATAAAGTTCGGTGGTGACTCTGTTCAGTCCATCATTGCGAGCGTGCGATTGCGCTTCACTAGGTCATGTTCTCATTTTTCCAAGGTGTGACAACAGTATCAAAGAATATCTGCTTGGACCTCCGATTCTGTCTCCACCCGTTGAAGGAAGACCGTTGATCATGTATTTGACTGTGCTGAAGAGAGCATGGGTTGTGTTTTGGTTCAGCAAGACGAAACTGGAAAGAAAGAATATGCTATTTACTACCTCAATAAGAAATTCACCGATTGTGAGACTCAATATTCTATTCTAGAGAATACTTATTGCGCATTGGCTTTGGCTGCTAAGCGTCTGCGTCAGTATATGTTGAATCATACCACTTGGTTGATATCCAAAATGGATCCAATCAAGTATATTTTTGAGAAGCCTGCTTTAACTGGGACGATTTCCCGTTGGAAGATGTTATTATCAAAGTATGATATTGAATACCGATCTCAGAAAGCAATCAAAGGTAGTATCTTGGATGACCATTTGGCTTACCAACCAATTTAAGATTACTAGTCAGTGCGGTATGATTTTCCTGATGAAGAGATTTTGTACTTAAAGATGAAAGATTGTGATGAACCATTGCTTGAGAAAGGGAAAGAACCTGGTTCCCGTTGGGTCATTGTATTTGATGAAGCTATTAATTAATATGGTAGTGGCATTGGGGCAGTGATTATTACTCCTCAAGGCACTCATTTTCCGTTTACAGCTAGGTTGACATTCAAGTGTACAAACAATATGGCTGAGTATGAAGCTTGCATTATGGGGCTTGAAGAGGCCATTGATCTCAGAATCAAGTATTTAGACATCTATGGAGATTCAGCTTTGGTTGTGAACCAAATCAAAGGTGAATGGGAGACGAATCAACCCAGTTTGATACCATATAGAGATTATGCGAGGAGGATTTCAACTTTCTTTATAAAGGTTGAGTTTCATCATATCCCTCGAGATGAAAACCGAATGGCAGATGCTCTTGCAACGTTGGCTTCAATGATTATGGTGAAGTATTGGAATGAAGTTCCTAATCTGACTGTGATACGTGTTGATAGGCCAGCACTTGTGTTTGCTATTGAAGAAGCTAAATATGAGAAGCCGTGGTATTATGATATCAAGTGTTTTCTCCAGAGTCAGATTTACCCGTCTGGGGCATCTTTGAAAGATAAGAAGACTTTGAGGAGATTAGCTAGCAACTTCTACCTGAATGGTGATGTGATTTATAAGAGAAACTTCGATATGGTTTTGCTCAGATGCGTGGATAGAAACGAAGCAGACCTATTGATGACTGAAGTCAATGAAGGTTCCTTTGGTACTCATTCCAATGGACATGCTATGGCAAAGACGATGTTGAGAGCAGGTTACTGTTGGCTGACAATGGAATCTGACTGTTGCAAGTTTGTGAAGAAATTCCATAAGTGTCAAATTTATGCAGATAAGATTCATGTTTCTCTGACACTTTTGAATGTCATTTCCTCTCCATGGCCCTTTTCCATGTGGGGAATTGATATGATTGGCATGTAAGATCATTATTGACAATGGATCGAACTTGAATAATAATATGGTGGAAGCTCTTTGCAAAGACTTCAAGATTGCACATCATAATTCTTCTCCCTACACACCGAAGATGAATGGGGCTGTTGAAGCTGCAAACAAGAACATTAAGAAGATCATTCAGAAAATGGTTGTGATGTACAAGGATTGGCATGAGATACTCCCATTTTCCTTGCACGGGTATCGTACATCCATCCGCACTTCAACAGGGGCAACCCCTTTCTCACTTGTTTATGGCATGGGAGTTGTGCTCCCGGTAGAAGTTGAGATCCCATCATTGCGTGTGTTGATGGAAGCCAAGTTGACTGAGGTTGAATGATGTCAAACCAGGTATGACCAGTTGAATTTGATTGAAGAGAAGAGATTGACTGCCATGTGCCATGATCAGTTGTATCAGCAAAGAATGAAGAAAGCTTTTTACGAGAAGGTCAGGCCTCGTGTGTTCAGAGAAGGTGACCTTGTTCTCAAGAAAATTATATCTTTCAAACCAGATTCTATGGGAAAATGGACTCCTAATTATGAAGGCCCATATGTTGTTAAGAGAGCCTTTTTAGGCGGCGCTTTGATTCTTACAACTATGGATGGTGAAGAGTTCACTCGTCCAGTGAATGCTGATGTAGTCAAGAAATACTTCTCCTAAAAGAAAATAACAACTCGCTAAGTTGAAAACCCGAAAGGGTGGCTTAGGTAAAAATGAGCGTCTCGGTGGATTGAAAACCCAAAAGGGTGATCCAGGCAAAAGTTAGAGACATAAAACAGAAGAAAGATGATCCCGATAAATTGAGCACCCCACCTTGGGGAAATTTATGCAAAAATAAGGGATTATGGCAAGTAACTGCATCTTGTTGATCTTCCAGACTTTTTTTAGCACAATGTTCGGTTCTAATTCATCTTCAGCCAAAGCCAAGAGCACAATGGATATCAAAGTTGGTAGAAGGATTAGCGATCATTGTATTCAATGTAGCCCTTTTCCATGTAAAATATCATTTTTCAACTTTTGTAAAGATCTATGGAGTCTTGTCATTTACAAACTACTATCCTATCAAATAAAGTTGAACTTTTATCCAATTGTTTCTACTCTTATTCATTAGGCTAATTATAATTAAATTTTATTATGATCATTTTGAAATTAAAGTTTTAAAATAAAAATCATGTTTTCTTAAAATAATAAATGCAATTACTTTTTAAAAGAGCAACCGATTTCATTAAGGGATGTTCACAACGGTCCGAGAACAGATAAGCCCTAAAATGTGAAACATTGTTGGTTTTTCCTCAAGCAGTTGGCATGATCTCTGTTTCTTCCCCAGCAGCTTTCCAGCATCTCCAGCCGAATTTTATTGGTCTCCCCAACTAAGTTTGTATTTGCCTCCCTCGAGTTGTAGGCGCGTCATCGTAGCAGTTTGCACGACTCAGCATATTGTGTTTCCCCACAAGTCGCCATCAGAGTTGTCCCTAACCTCTGTTAGCCCTGACTCTTGAGCAGTATTTTCGATCCTCTACAAGGTTGTCTCCTATTTGATAAAGTGTTGTCCTAAAATTCCCTGCAGAATTGATAATATAGTTTCCTCAGCAGATCCTCTCCTCTTTTCCCCAGCCAGGGTTGAGCCTTTGAGGTGACCGATTCTCTCCAACAGATGCTTCCCTACTATGAGGAGTGACTGAGAATTGTATCGATGATTCATACCAGTGACATTTGTGTCCTTTATGATTGTTTTGTCAGCATAATCATCATATATAATATACATATACATATACATTTATTTCATTATTGCATTAATGATGCACTTTGAGATTCATTGTTTCTCTAATCCTCTGCTACGATGATATACTTTTTTCCCTACGCAAATTTGGTTTCTCTGTCCTCTTTCAATTGTAGAGTGTCAATCCATTAAGCAACAAGAATTTAACCTTTCTCATCCCACACTGAGTTATTTCCCCGTGGATGACTATTATTTCAGCTTCCTTCCAAGTTGATAGTCTGGATGGAACCACTCCCTTTGAGCTATATCCTCATAGGGTTGAATCTTTGATTGACCGTTTCTTTCTAGATCTTACCTAGATAGATGCTTTTGGTCCCATGAGAGTTTATTACCCAATAACTGGTAATATTCTTCCCAATTTGCAAGTATTTTACTTCTGCCCTAAGACCCGGTAAAAGTAACCCTTTTCTCCCCAACGGATTCGTTTTCACGTCTCCCAGGAAGTTTATCCTTGATATGTTCATCCTAACCGATGATGGATATTTTCTTCCCCTGCTTTGAGTCTATCCTTGATATGTTCATCCTAACTGGTGATGTATATTCTCTTTTTAGTATTCTACCCAGTAAGAAGGTAGTTGTAATCCCTATCTTCTTTCCCCAGAGAGTTAATCCTTTATATGTTCATCCTAACCGATGACGGGTTTTCCTTCTCTTTGCGGTCTTCTGCCCAAAAACCGGTAATTGTAAATCATGCTTCCCCTTGGAGTTTATCCTTCATATGTTCATCTTAACCGATGATGGATATTCTCTTTTCGATATTCTATCCAGTAACTGATAGATGTAATCCCTATTCCTCCCCGCAGAGTTTATCCTTGATATGTTCATCCTAATCGGTGACTGATATTCTCTTTTTTGGTATTCTATCCAGTATCCGATAGATATGATTCCTACTTTTTCAGGCAGTTTATCCTTGATATGTTCATCTTAACCGGTGACGGATATCCTTCATAATGTCCCTAGATGAGTCTATCCTTGATATGTTCATCTTAACCGATGATGGATATTCTTCCCCTTTGAGTCTATCCTTGATATGTTCACTTTAATTAGTGACATATATTCTCTTTCTTTGCGGTCTTCTTCCCAGTATCTGATAGTTGCAAATCCTATTTGACTTTGCCCCAACAGGTTATTTTTACCCAGTAATTGGTAATTAATACATCACTGGGTTGCCCCTAGCAAGTCATCCTTGATGTGTTTGCCCTAACAGATAACATATGTCCTCTCTGTCGGAATTTGTTATCCCCTTACCCAGTAACCGGTAGTGGATAATATACTTCTGTTACTCCTGTGTTAAAGATCATTTCTTCCACAGTTGAGTTTGAGTGCGTATTTCCTCTGGGAAATCTCTGTTTCCTGCTTGGGTCGAGTATTTCAGTTTTATTCTGATCTACCCGTTTCCCCTGCAGATGTTCCTTTTATTCTCCGGCTGAGTCTTTCCATTGATTTATTTTCATGAAATCCCTCGAGTCCCCCAACAGTTTTTAAAGTCATTGCTTGGCCTACGCACACCCCCTTTTATCTCCTTCAGAGTCTTTGTCTCCCTAGTGAGTTTTCCTTACGGAATGCATTGTAGTGCTGCGGACTTTTAGTCTCTCTGGATTCTTTTCCTTTGTGGCAACTTTTCCCCACAAAGATTATTCTTACCTTCAATCATATGCATCATGAGGTCTCTTAGGGACCAAAATTTGTTTCTATATGTTGTTATTTAAGTCCATTCTATTGAGTCGATGCGAAGATTTTAACCTTCATCTCCTCAGCTAGAACGTCCTTAAATAAGGGCAGCTGTAAGACCCCAATTTTGACCCTAAGATCCCTCATATTATTCTCATCATATGCACTAGCATTGGGGTCACACCTTGGCATCCTCCTTACACCTCATTCATTGGGTTTGCATTGGGAGAGATCCTCCTTACTAACCAAAATACCAAAATATGTCATTGTATAGTTTAACTCTTTTGTAGGTAGTGCACATGCTCATCTATGCTCTATCAAGCTCACATCTAGGGTTTAAGACCCTCACTGCAAGGAGATCAATCAAGAATTGGTTTACTATGGCTCTAAGTATCATATATGAATCCCCATGATCTTCACATGTTATTTTGATCAAGAAATAATCAAGATTTTGAAGTTGGTTTGCCTTGGAAACCTTAATTCATTTGGGTATCTTATGTGACTTCTTCAATAAGTTTTTTCACCAATTGATCAAATATTTCAAGGGATACTTCACATTTCATCATCTTAAGCATATATCATCCTCCATGAGTCCCAAAAGTTAAGAGAATGTAAAGCTAGCAAGTTGGTTCATGGTGGTTGACCAGAGGAATTCAACTGATCAAAACTAGGGTTCCCTAAACCCTATCTCCTACAATTTTTGTCATAAGAAAATGATTCCAAGAGAAAAGTTACTCTAAATGACATTTCAATGAACTTTTATGATTTTAAGCCCATATAAAAAGTTATCCAAGGTGGAAGAAGTGAACATATGGCTTGGTACTTAGAATTTGATTTGATATGTTTGATTTTCCAAACTTCCACCTCAAAATTCATCATGATTCAAGCTTCAATTGAAAAAGTGTTCAACATGAAAGTTGTTCCTCTTAATCTAAACTTTTCAAAAAGTCTAAATTCATCCCATTTGGACAAAGAATGAATAACTTGCTCATGGCTTAAAGTTGAAGGACCATTTGGAAGATTTGAAGTTCCACTTTTCATACACGAATGCATGGCCTTTCCACATGACTTCAACATTGCATACACTTATTTTTGGACCTAAATGCATCATTACATGGGCCTATCACACGCCCATGCATCAATGCAAAGGTAAATTTTTATTTTTGGAATTTGGAAAGGAGGGTGTGAAACCAATTGTATTGCCTATAAATGAGACCCTTCATGCTCAAAGTTATAGATCCTGGCGCACAAGCTTTGAATCAGCAACCCTAAACCCTCACATTCAAAGGATAAGCTTGGTGATTTTCTTTGAAAATAAATTTTGATTCTCTCAACTGTTTTGAGATTGAAACTCCAAGAGTCCATCACTTTCCTTGATCCATTTCCACTCCATCAAGCATCTGAACCTGCATTGAAGGTGAATTTCTGAATTTTTCATCTCTTCGATTCTCAGTCAATTCTCCACTATTCTTGTTGATTTTTGGTTGTCCGAAGTTCTACCAATGTAGGCAACAAGATTGAGTTGCTTAGAGATCAAATCGAAGCAACTCAGATCATGATCTTCAAAATTAAACTCCCTGTATCTTTCTATATATTTGGAGTTAGGTGAAATTGTGGCCAGATTCGAGCTCCTGAGCATCTTTACTTTAAATTCATGTCCTCCTTTTTTATTTTGGTGATGGTTGAAGATGGACCAGTCTGATGAGGTCCACCAGAGAAGAAGACCGGAGCTCTGGCTCTGGCGGTGTGTTGACAGGCTTTTGAACCACATGATCCTTCTATTTTGTTTTAATCTGGGGCGTCCAAAGTGATTACCACGCTTGTGGGACATTTGACTTGGAGTATGGTGGAACGTGCGATCAGACTCACTTGATTTGGCACCTTAATTAATGAGGGAGATCAAGTGGTCCACGTTTTTTTGTAATTTCTGATTTTTATTTTAATTGATTTATTTTCATTAATTCATATTAATTTTAATATTGATCCAAAAAATATGGGACTTTCACCAAAAAATTTCAAATATTTTTCTCTTTCATATTCTGAATTAAAAATATTTTTTGGATCAATATTAATATTTTTCATGATTTAATTGTTTTTGTGCATATTTGTAATTGTTTAAAAATACTTTTAAGTTTCCAAAAATTATGAAAATTTTCCTCCAAGGTCCTTTGACCTTGTTTGACCTATGACAAATCTCTTGACCATTTATTTGGTGTTTTGAAGAGGTTTTAGGTTTTTTGGTCAACCATATTTTAATTTAATATATTTTTTAATTAATTTTTAATTTTTTAATTGTAAATAAATTGTGTTGAACTATTTTTGTTGACTTGTTGAGTTTTACTATTGTTGTTGGGCCTTGGTCAAGGTTGATTTGACTTTGTTGGATTAAGATCATTGGATTTAGGGGATTGATGAAATGTACATTTCATCTCCCAAAATGAATGAATGATTTTAATTTGATAAAAGTCCTCCCATGACCAATTTGAGTTTATTTCATTTTCCCTCCCTCTTCATCTTTAATCCCTTTCTATCTCATCCATTCCATTGACCTATGATATCTCTATATCCTAAGGCTAATTGGTTGATAAACCAATATAAGTATGGATGAGATTAGGTCCACCCTTTTGCCATTTTCTTTTAAGTGTGGTATGTTTTAGGAGTATGGTTCATAATACCATATCTCTAACATACATTAACACTAAAATTTCTATTGCCCGACCTCAAATAGTTGTGACTTCTATATAAGTCCAATTACGATTGCTTCACAAAGCGCTAAATTTTAACCCAAAAGCATAACATTCTAGTAAGTGAGATTGTAAGTCTCCCCCCTTTCGAGATATTGTGTGGAAACTTGACCTTTTTTCCTTCCTTTGGAAGATTTCTTGGTTCAAGGATCCATGCTTGTGAATAGAGGGTTGAGTGTTCTCCAAAGAATGACTTAAACATTGAAAAGTAAAAGCAATACTAACTTCTAATCAACTAACATTTGACTAACTTTTAATTTCAAGCCATTTACCTTTATGCACTTTAAATTCAAGTCTTTATCATTTGCCATTATTCATACCATTTAACTTGTTTATTTTAATGCCATTTTCACTTTGCTCACTTGAGCCATATATTGTGATTATATATACTTATTTGTGTATTTTGTTTGTGTTTGTGGTCTTTTGACCTTAATGTACATAATAACAACAAAAATCCTAAAAAATGTTTGTGTGGACTGTTGGATTTGATCTGAGACATTGGACTTAGAATTAGGCAACATTCCCTATGCAAAAAGGACTTGGCCAATAACAACTTTTCTGAAGCCAGTCATTGTGAATTGAACTTTCATCTGAAACAATTATTGAGATCACTTTTGAGTTCATCTGCAACATGGCCTTGATGCAATTGTTATTCTGAACCTGTGACTAATGACTTATTATGAGCCATTCAAAGGATTATTTCATCTGATACATGGGGAAGATTATGAAGAAGATCATAAAGTTGTTAAGCTTGGATGTGGCTATCTTTATTTGTTGCCTTGCTCTTCTTGCTATTTGTGTAATGATATTGCTTGATTCTAAAAGTCCAAACGAAAGGCGGATTTTCTATATATGACATTCTTGTCTATTGGATTGCATTCCATTGGCGGATCTTTTCAACTCTTAACTTTTAAATTTTTGCTTGGGCTTAATCTCTTCATCTCCTCCCCACTTCTTAAATTTCAAATCTCTCCCCGTTTTCAAAACCTTCTTTGCTTGTGATTTCTAAACTTAGACTTTGTTGCAAATTATAAACTTTGGCTTTATACCATTGCATTTTTAAACTCTTTTTCTTAATCAAATATGTAAATGAACCTAACTATACTTGACTTAAAATTTCAAAAAAGACAAAAAGAACTAACACTCATTCAAACTCTTTTAGGCCTTTTGTGCCTCTTTCAAACTTAAATTTTTGTTAAAAGCAATTCACTCACTTGATCCCTCATTTTTATGTTGGTACGTAGGCACAAGTCCGAAGGTCTTGTCAAACACAAAAATATTATTAATGAATTCTTTTCTCATCCCCACACTCTATTTATTGCAAACATCATTTTATACCAAAACACATGTACACATAAAAAAGGGCTCCCTAGGAGTACCTAGGATACTTTGGGTGCTAACACCTTCCCTCTGTGTAACCAACCCCCTTACCTGTAATCTCTGGCATTTTATTAGTTTTGATTTGAAAACTTCTTATCTTTGGGTTTTGTTCGTACTTTTCCCTTTTCGCTTGGAAATAATAAAAGCGCGGTGGCGACTCTGGTTTTATTGACGCTAAGCTTATCCATATCTTAATGGTCATTAATTTACCGCTACACTTTCCAAGCACTTGAAATAGCCAATGCCATACTTGCGGAAGTAAAGGATCCTGTTGAGAAAACTAGTTTGTCGTTCGCCTCTTTGATGAGCGTGAAGTCAGCAGTTGAAAGTGGAGGCTTTACAGGTTGGAGGCAAGTCATCAATGTCAGTGAGAAAAATGATCGTTTCGGTTTGGGATACAAGCCTTCTACTAAGAAAGGAGCCCTGGTCCCTGCAAAGGACCACATATGGAGCATACAAGAAGTTTTCCTAAGCACCTGATTTATCCATGGGGATCAAGTTGGTGTAGTTGAAGATGACACTGAATTTGGAGAAGCATAAAATCTAATATACCGTTGTGAAGCAGCCTTAACAAATGGGAGGCATTTGAGATTCCAGAAGTTTTTCCCGTGTCAAAGTAATTGTGTTTTCTTTTGTTTTTCAAAATCCTTAGCTCTACCCAAGGCTAACGGATCATTTGTAGGGCCACTTTAAATTTCAAAATCATTATGACAAATAAAGAGCATTTTGTTCAAATTCTTATTGTTCATTTATTTGTTTTTCTTTCCTTAAAATGGCAATCCTTTCAAAAACTATAAAAATATTTTTCATTTGCATTTTATTTCCACTTTTCTAAAAAAAACCATCATTTAAAAGACATGTAGAATAATCAATAAACCAGTTGAATTAGATGATCCTACTACTTCTTATAACTTTGAATTCCCCATCTACCAAGCGGAAGAGGATAGTGAGGAAGATTGCGACCTCTCGGAAGAAATGGCAAGGCTGCTCGAGCACTAGTCCAAGGCCCTGTAAGAACAAATCTAGTATCTACAATGTATCTATAAGATTTTGATGATAACAAAGGATGAAACAAAAATGGTACCCTAATAAAATTTATCCAAGTGTGCAGGACTCTAATCAAAATAGTTAGATAGATATTCATCAAATACAGATACAAGTTCTGAAATACCACTTAGAAGATATGCAAGCAAAAGCTCTGACTCTGATTAACGGAAGCATTAACTAAACAAGAGACATCAGACACTCTGAAGCGGAAGAACTCACTCTAGGATCTGAATTCTTGCACTCTGATGAAATCAATCAGAAGAAACTCTGAAGACAGTCAGCAACAAGCATCTATATGAAGATACACTTACTGAATAGAGACTCTGATGTTCGAACCTTCTGAATCAGAAAACCTAGTGTAAGACCCCAATTTTGACCCTAAGATCCCTCATGCAATTTCATCATAAGCATTAACATTGGGATCATACCTTGACATTCTCCTTACCCCTCTTTCATTAGGTTGGTTTTGGGAGAGATAACCAAGCACTTTGTGATTGTATCATACTTGTATATTATCATTTTACTAACCAAAATACCAAAAATATGTCTTTGCATTTGCCTAACTTTTTTGTAGGTAGGGCATGATCTCCATTGATATATCAAGTTCATATCTAGGGTTTGAGACCCTCATGACAAAGAGCACAACCATGAATTGATCCAAGAACTTTTATGAGCATCATATATGAGTTCCATTGATTCCTACATGTTATATTGGTCAAGTTTTCTTCAAGAGTTTGAGGGTGATTTGCCTTGGAAACCCTGGTTTGACTAGGTATCTTGAGTAACTTCTCCAACAAGCTATCTTACCAATTGATCAAACTGGTCAAGATACACTTCAAAATTCATCATCTTATGCATATATGATCTTCCATGAGCCAAGAAAGACAAGAGAGTTGAAGGTTGGAAAGTTGGTTGATGGTGGTTGGCCAGATGAATTCATCTGATCAAAACTGGGTCTCCCTAGACCCTATCTCCTACAATTTTCACCATATGAAAATGATTCCAAGAGAAATGTTATTCTAAATGACATTACAAACAACTTTCATGTTGAGACCTAGAGCTAGGTTTGCTTGGGAAATCATTTTCTATGTTGAAACATTATAGGTCATTTTGTCTAAACCCTAATTTGAAAGTCAACTTCCCAAGGCCATAACATGCTCAATTTTTATGAGATGAAAGCTTTACAAGTTGAAAAATCAAATTAAATATGTCTACTTCAACTTTTATGTTTGTAGTGAGAGCTAATTCAACTTTTATGAGCGTGTGATATGAGGTTACATTATAGGTCATTTTTTACCTATACCATTGAACAAGTAATTTTTCCAAACTTCAAAAATGCATAACTCTATGATTATAAATCCAAATGTCATTAAATTGGTGACCATTTTGAAGGTCTTTGAAAGAGATACAACTTTTATGAAGACACTTTTCTCATTTGAAGCTCACATAAAAAGTTAAGCAAGGTGGAATATTGACATATATGGCTTGACACTTAGAAAATTTTTTAACATGTTGAAATTTCCAAACTTCCATCTCAAAATTATCCATGTTCCAAGCTCCAAATGAAAAAGTGTTGAACATAAAACTTGTTCCCTTTGATCCAAGCTTTCCAAAGAACCCAAGTTCATGCATTTTGGATGAGGTTTGATAGGTCTGCGCATGGCTTTTACAGGGCTGCACAATTGGAAAGAATCAAACTTCAAAACATCAGTTCACTTTGCCTTGTGTGTGATCCCTTATTTGTTATTGTTGTATTCATGCATTCATGCGCATCATAACATTCATCACACGAAAATTTCAAGGAACTGAGGTACTATTTGCAAATATTTTCAGACCATGGATTGTGGGCGAAGGAACACTAAGAAGTACAGTTTCAGATGTCCCGACTTGAAAGAGTTAAGGAAGCTAGCATCTTTTGTATTGGATCCCTTGGACTTCAAACAATGTTATGGGAAGCTATTGTCTATCCTGTCTGCTGATGTGGTTGAAAGACTTTTGAGTGTGCTAGTGCAGTTTTATGATCCTCCCTACCTTGGAGGATTATTCTCATCTTTTGGGAATACCTGTTTCTAGTAGAGTACCTTTTAGTGGATTGGAGGAGATTCCTCGATCTAGTATTATTGATGAAGCTCTTCACTTGAAGAAGTCTGAGATAGAGGCTCATTGGGTAAAGAAAGGAGGATTATTTGGGTTGCCGTCTAATTTCCTCATCAAGAAAGTTACTGCCTTTGCTCAAGCCAGTAGTGTGGACGCTTTTGAAGTTATCTTTGTGTTGCTCATTTATGGATCGACTTTGTTCCCTAACATTGACGGTTTTGTTGATGTTAACACCATTAGACTTTTCTTGATTGAGAATCATGTGCCTACTTTGTTGGGTGATATGTATTTCTCTCTACATCTAAGGAATTCTAAAGGTGGTGGAACAATTGTCTGTTGTATTCCTCTTCTGTACAAGTGGTTTATTTTGCACTTGCCTCAGACACCTGTTTTTGTGGAGAACAAACAATGTCTAAGGTGGTCTCAGAGACTTATGTATCTCACTAATGATGATATAGTTTGGTATGATCCGTCTTTGAGCAGTTTGGAGATTATTGATAGTTGTGGTGAATTCTCTAATGCGCCTCTCATTGGTACGCAATGAGGAATTAACTACAATCCTACTTTGGATCGTCGTCAACTTGGGTTCCCCTTGAGAGACAAACCTAATAACACTTTGTTAGAAGGACTTTTCTATCAAGAGGGTAAAGATCCCCAATGTTTTAAGCAGAAGATTGTGCATGCTTGGCATAATGTGCATAGGAAAGGAAGATCCGAGCTTGGTCCGTGCAATTGTGTAGCTTTGGAAGCTTACACTCTTTGGGTGAAGAAGATAGCTTTGGAGTTGAAGATGACTTACCCTTGTGAAAGACCTATGTTTGTGGTTGTGGTTGAGCCATTAACTCTCCCTAACCAAGATGTAGAGGAGTTGGAAGACACACTCGCCAAGATGAAGCAAGAGAAGGATATGTGGGAAGAGCGTTTCCGTGCTTTGAGAAAGAAGTATGAAGAGTTGTCGTTGGAGTCTAAGGACAAAGATACACTTATTGAGCTACTTGAAGACCGAGTGACAAAGAGACAGAGAGAGCCGGAGGTTTCATTTTCTAGCATGCCTCATCCTTCCGTTGCTTGGAAGAAGATTGTTGATCAGCTTGTCCTCGAGAAGACTCAAATGAAGGCTTCTTTGTGACCGAGATCTGTCGCATTCGAAGGAAGTACGCGCCTTCAGCTAGGTCTCCTGACATTGTTGTTAGGGATCCTTAGGATGACTAGTCTCCTTTTCTCTTGTATTTTTCATTTTGGTTTCTGAAATTGTACTCAGTGTAATCCTTCCAATTATATAAATGAAAAGAGATTTTTGTTCATATGAAAATTATTGCAATCGTTGATATATATTTTAAAATGATATAAGTAAGTTCCTTTAAAACAAAAATAAATAATCAAGCATTGCATTTCATGCATCATTTGCATAAGCAGGTTTCTCTTTCACCAGATGTCTCATTGGTGTTTCTTCTGTGCTTTAGCCAAGCTGACTCATCGGTACACCACCCGTGCCAATCATCTCAAAATTATGGATCATCTTGAGAAAGAGAACAGAGAGCTGAAGGACAAGATCGCCCGCCTGACTGCCATGATGGAGTCAGTTCTTGCTGCTCAAAGTTAATCTTCTCCAACGCCTGTAACTACTCCTGTGAAGACAGTTATTTCAGAGGTGGCTACCTCTACCATGCCCGCTGCTACCGCTTATTTTTCACCCACTATGCCTGCCGGATTCTCGTGGGGAATGCCGTCCAACTTTATGCCTGAAGGCTTTGCGCCTACTTTTGCTTCCATGCCCGCATCGAGCCCGGTCATGTCTGTGCCACCTCCCGTTGTGCATACCTTACCTCGTGTAGAGGACACCATTTATCACTCCGAGTCGTCTGAGGGTCCGGATGTCTACGAGAAAATGGATGAAATGAAGGATCAGTTTCTTGAGCTGCACAAGGAATTAAAGATGCTAAGAGGTAAGGATTTGTTTGGAAAGAGTGCTGCTGAGTTGTGTTTAGTGCCCAACGTCAAGATCCTGGTGAAGTTCAAAGTGCCTGATTTTGAAAAGTATAAGGGGAATACTTGTCCGCTCAGTCATCTAGTGATGTATGCTCGCAGGATGTCTACTCAGACCGATAATGATCAACTGTTGATTCATTATTTCCAGGACAATTTGACTGGTGTTGCGCTCCGTTGGTATATGGGATTGGATAGTGCCAGCATTCGTACTTTCAATGACTTGGGAGAGGCTTTTGTCAAGCAGTATAAATACAACATGGACATGGTGCCTGATAGAGACCAGCTGAGGTCTATGTCTCAGAAAGATAAGGAGATGTTTAAAGAGTATGCGCAGAGATGGAGGAAAAAGAGATGACAAAGATCTTCCTGAAGACCCTGAGTTCATTTTATTATGAACGAATGATTGGTAGTGCCCCCAGTGACTTTACCGAGATGGTAAACATGGGGATGAGGCTTGAGGAAGGAGTCCTAGACGAACGTTTATCGAAGGATAAAGCATCATCGAGTAAAAGATATGGTAGCAATTTTGGGAAGAAGAAGGACAACAAAGCGAATGCAATAAACAGTAGGAGGCAGAGGAGGCCTCATATCAGAAGGAATCTAACGTCCTGTCAACATCACCCCCAAGTGTCTTCCCGATATTTTCTAACCAACAATCAACACCAGTTCAACAACCACAACGTCAACAACAACAACCGCAACAACGAACAAACACCTACAACAACATGAATACTACCAACAATCATCATCAATAAAACTTTGAGAGGAAGAAGGTCTCTTTTGAATCGATTCTTATGTCCTATGCAGAATTATACTCGTCTTTGGTTCTCAAGAACCTAATCCAACCAAGAAACCCGCCACAGATTCCAGAACCACTTCCATGGTGGTACAAGCCCGAGCTCCGTTGTGCTTTTCATCAAGGAGCACTCGGACATGATATAGAGAACTGCTATCGGCTCAAGTATGAGATTCAAAAGCTGATGAAGAGTGGAATGGTGTCCTTCGAGGAACGCGCGCCAAATGTGAAAGAAAATCCGTTACCCGCCCATGGGAACTCTTCTGTGAATATGGGGGATGGTTGTCCTGGTGAATTTAAAGTTTTTGATGTGTGTTTATCAGAAGGTCCTTGGTGCAGATGCATAAGGATGTTTGTTTGGTAAGTGATTCTGAGAATGACCATGATGGTTGTGCTGTTTGCAGTATTAACCCGAGGGGTTATGAAGTTGTGAAAAGGGACATCCAGCGATTGATGGATGAAGGCATGATTCACATTGTTCAAACCCATCATTTAGATGACAATGTGAATGTCATAGTGCCCATTTTCAAGCATCCAAAGAGATTGGTAATTCAGTACGACGACAACAACAGTAAGAATGTTAGAAATATATCAGTATCGCCGTTGGTTATACAGTTAGCGGGTTCAGTCCCGTATCCATTTGATAAAGTTGTTCCGTATCAGTATAATGCTACAATCATAGAAGGTGGTGAAGAGGTCCTGTTGCCTACGACTAGCTTTGTGGTGAGCATTGTTGATGTTACCAAGGTGACCTGCAGTGGTCGAGTGTTTGGACCGGTGTTCCCAAAGGATAAGGAGGAATCAGTTGTTGGAAAGAAGGTAGAAGTACCTCTTGTAGATCCAGTTGGTGCTTCAAAGGGTAAGTCTGGTGAATCTAGCGATGTGAAGGCCAACGATGATGATGAGGTACTTCAGTTAATCAAGAGAAGTGAGTTCAATGTGGTGGAGCAGCTGCTCCAAACCCCCTAAAAAATCTCAGTGTTGTCTCTGCTCATGAATTCTAAAGCACACAGAGAAGCACTGTAGAGAGTTCTGGAACAAGCTTTTGTAGAACATGATGTTACAGTGGATCAATTAGATCATATCATGGCTAACATCACTTCGTGAAATAATCTTAGCTTCTATGATGAAGAACTCCCTGAAGAGGGTAGGAATCATAATTTGGGTTTGCACATTTCTATGAATTGCAAAGAAGATGCTTTGTCAAATGTGCTTGTTGGCACCGGGTCATCACTGAATATGCTGCCGAAGTCAACTCTGTCCAAGCTGTCATACCAAGGAGCGCCTATGAGGTATAGTGGTGTAATCGTCAAAGCTTTTGACGGTTCACGCAAAACAGTTATTGGTAAAATGGACCTTCCAGTTAAGATAGGTCCGAGTGATTTTCAAATTACTTTTCAAGTAATGGATATCCACCCGGCCCACAATTGCTTGTTAGGGAGGCAAAGGATCCATGAGGCAGGAGCTGTTACTTCAACTTTGCACCAGAAGCTCAAATTTGTGAAGAATGGGAAGCTTGTGATTGTTGGTGGAGAGAAGGCGTTGTTGGTTAGCCATTTGTCATTTTTCTCTTATGTTGAAGCTGAGGATGAGGTTGGAACTCTGTTCCGAGCCTTTCTATTGCTGTTGAAAAGAGAGTTGGGGCACCTATGTCCTCATTGAAAGATGCCAAGAAGATTGTGGAAGAAGGCGATGTTGATCAGTGGGGGCGCAGGGTAGAGGTCTCCGACAATAAAAGCAGAACTGGTTTGGGGTTCCAGAAAGGTTCAACAACTGCAAGGTCTGAAGATATGCAACTTAGCTTCTGTAGCGGAGGGTTCATTCATAACAATGAACAACACTTAGCTGCTGTGCTAGAAGATGATGAAGAGGAAGACTACACCAATTTTGTGACGCATGGAAAGACTTGCAACAATTGGACTGCTGTTGATGTTCCTGTTATTTTTCATCTGTTTTCAAAATCCTTCTCCTATGCCTAAGGGAGAAGAGAACATTGTTTGGGCATTTTCAAATTGATCATTAATAAAATTAGTTCTATTCATCCACATCTATGATGTTTTGTTTTTACTTTTTGCTTTATTCTAAAAATGGTAATCACAAAAAACATAAATAA
This sequence comes from Lathyrus oleraceus, assembly GCF_024323335.1. Taxonomy (NCBI): domain Eukaryota; kingdom Viridiplantae; phylum Streptophyta; class Magnoliopsida; order Fabales; family Fabaceae; genus Lathyrus; species Lathyrus oleraceus. The sequence continues at coordinate 403,403,496 of NC_066583.1, forward strand.
ACAATATAATTGTCTATCTGCATAATATTTGGTCACAAATTCACTTCTCTAAAATCAAAATATCAAATCATTATGTAGGTTGGTTTCTAACCCTATTAAATACAATGATCTTTCTCCTTCTCCAAATTTTGAATTCCCTGTATTTGAGGCCGAGGAGGAAAGTGATGTAGAAGTGAGTGATGAATTATCTCCTCTTCTTAAGCAAGAGGAAAAGACCATTCAACCGTTCGAAGAGCAGATTGAGTTAGTTAACTTGGGTTCCGAGGATGATGTGAATGAAGTTAAGATTGGGTCTCGACTGTGTCCAGATGTGAAGAAGGGGTTGATTGATCTTCTTCGAGAGTATGCAGATGTGTTTGCTTGGTCCTATCAAGACATGTCTGGTTTGAATTTTGAGATTGTGGAGCATAGATTGCCGTTGAAGCTAGAATGCCCACCAGTCAAGCAGAAGTTGAGAAGAACGCATCATGATATGGCTGTGAAGATCAAAGAGAAAGTGCATAAGCAGATTGATGTCAGTTTCCTTATAACTGCTGAGTATCCGTAATGGGTGGCCAATATTGTGCCCGTGCCAAAGAAAGATGGAAAAGTCCGCATGTGTGTTGACTATAGAGATTTGAATAAAGCCAGTTCGAAAGATGATTTCCCTCTGCCACACATTGATATGTTGGTAGACAATACTGCTAAATTTAAAGTCTTTTCATTTATGGATGGATTTTCCAGATATAATAAGATCAAGATGGCACCCAAAGATATGGAGAAGACCATATTCATTACACCTTGGGGAACATTCTGTTATAAACTGATGCCTTTCGGTCTAAAGAATGCTGGTGCAACTTACCAAAGAGCAATGACCACTCTTTTTCATGATATGATGCATAAAGAGATTGAAGTATATGTCGATGACATGATTGCTAAATCGATTGATGAAGAGGAACATGTTGAGAATTTTTTGAAGTTATTCTAGCATTTGAGGAAATATAAACTCCGCTTGAATCCCAATAAGTGTACTTTTGGTGTTCGTTCTGGTAAGTTGTTGGGCTTTATTGTCAGCGAGATGGGTATTGAAGTTGATCCTGCCAAGGTCAAAGCAATACAAGAGATGCCTGCGCCCCAAACTGAGAAGCAAGTCAGAGGTTTTCTCGGCCGCTTGAATTGTATTTCCAGATTCATTTCACACATGACGGCCACATGTGCGCCTATATTCAAGCTTCTTCGGAAAAATCAGTCTTGTGATTGGACCGAAGACTGCCAGAAAGCTTTTGACAGTGTCAAAGAATATCTGCTTGAGCCTCTGATTTTGTCTCCACCTATTTAAGGAAGACCGTTGATCATCTATTTTACTGTGCTTGAAGATAGTATGGGTTGTGTTCTTGGTCAGCAAGACGAGACTGGAAAGAAAGAATTTGCAATTTACTACTTCAGTAAGAAGTTCACCGACTGTGAGACTCGGTATTCTATGCTTGAGAAGACTTGTTGCGCATTGGCTTGGGCTGCTAAGCGTCTGCGCCAACATATGTTGAATCATACCACTTGGTTGATATCCAAAATGGACCCGATCAAGTATATATTTGAAAAGTCTGCTTTAATTGGGAGGATTTCCCGTTGGCAGATGTTGTTATCAGAGTATGATATCGAATACCAATATTAGAAAGCAATCAAAAGTAGTATCTTGGATGACCATTTGGCTCACCAACCAATTGAAGATTATCAGTTAGTGCAGTATGATTTTCCTGATGAAGAGATTTTGTACTTGAAAATGAAAGATTGTGATGAACCATTGCTTGAAGAAGGGCCAGAACCTGGTTCCTGTTGGGGCATGGTATTTGATGGAGCTGTTAATCAATATGGAAATGGCATTGGGGCAGTGATTATTACTTCTCAAGGCACGCATATACCATTTACAGCTAGATTGACTTTCAAGTCTACAAACAAAATGGCAAAATATGAAGCTTGCATTATGGGGCTCGAGGAGGCCATGAATCTCAAAATCAAGTATTTAGATGTCTTCGGAGATTCCGCTTTGGTTGTGAATCAAATCAAAGGAGAATGGGAGACGAATCAACCCGATTTAATACCATATAGAGATTATGCGAGGAGGATTTCAACTTTATTTACAAAGGTTGAGTTTCATCATATTCCTCGAGATGAGAACCGGATGGCATATGCTCTTGCAACATTGGCGTCAATGATTATAGTGAAGTATTGGAATGAAGTACCCAATTTGTCTATGATGCGTCTTGATAGGTCAGCTCATGTGTTTGTTGTTGAAGAGATCAAAGACGAGAAGTCGTGGTATTACGACATAAAATGTTTCCTCTAAAGTCAGATTTACCCGCCTGGGGCATCTTTGAAAGATAAGAAGACTTTGAGAAGATTAGCCGGTAATTTCTACTTGAATGGTGATATACTGTACAAGAGAAACTTCGACATGGTTTTGCTCAGATGTGTGGATAGACACGAAGCAGACATGTTGATGACTGAAGTACATGAAGGTTCCTTTGGTACTCATTCCAATGGACATGCAATGGCAAAGAAGATGTTGCGAGCAGGTTACTATTGGCTGACAATGGAATCTGATTGTTGCAAGTTTGTGAAGAAATGCCACAAGTGTCAAATATATGCTGATAAGATTCATGTTCCTCTGACACTATTGAATGTTATTTCTTCCCCATGGCCCTTCTCCATGTGGGGAATTGATATGATTGGGATGATTGAGCCCAAAGCTTCGAATGGAAATTGTTTCATTTTGGTGGAAATTGATTACTTCACCAAATGGGTTGAAGTGACATCGTATGCAAATGTAACCAAGCAAGTTGTTGTAAGGTTTATCGAGAATTAGATCATATGCCATTATGGTGTGCCAAGCAAGTTCATTACTGGCAATGGATCGAACTTGAATAACAATATGGTGGAAACTCTTTGCAAAGTAAGATCATTACTAACAATGGATGGAACTTGATTGTACACCATAATTCTTCTCCCTATAGACCTAAGATGAATGAGGTTGTTGAAGCTGCGAACAAGAATATTAAGAAGATTATTCAGAAGATGGTTTGCTTTGCATGAGATGCTCCCATTTGCTTTGCATGGGTTACATCTGTCTGCACTTCAACAGGGGAAACCCCTTTTTCTCTTGTATATGGTATGGAAGCAGTGATCCCCGTAGAGGCTGAGATTCCTTTATTGCGTGTGCTCATGGAAGCCAAGTTGACTGAGGCTGAATGGTGTCAGACCAGGTTTGATCAGCTGAATTTAATTGAAGAAAAGAGATTGACGACCATGTGTCATGGTCAATTACATCAGCAGAGGATGAAGAAAGCTTTTGATAAGAAAGTCAGACCTCGTGTGTTTGGGGAAGGTGACCTTGTGCTCAAGAAGATTCTATCTTTCAAACTAGATTCTAAGGGAAAATGGACTCCTAATTATGAAGGCCCATACGTTGTTAAGAGAGCCTTTTCAGGCGGTGCCTTGATTCTTACAACTATGGATGGTGAAGAGTTCACCCGTCCTGTGAATGCAGATGTAGTCAAGAAATACTTCGCCTAAAAAGAAAAGAACAACTCGCTAAGTTAAAAACCCGAAAGGGCGGCTTAGGCAAAAAAAGAGCGTCTCGGTGGATTGAAAACCCGAAAGGGCGATCCAGGCAAAAGTTAGAGACATAAAAATAGAAAAATTTCCCGATAAGTTTAGTACCCCACCTTGGGGAAACTTATGCAAAAATTAGGGATTATGGCAAGTAACTACAGTCTACTGATCGTCCAATTTTGGAAAGACTTTGTGGAGCACAAGGGTTGACGTCGATTTATCATCCCAGCAGCGGTCAAGAGCATAGTGGATATCAAAGGATTGGTAGAAGGATTAAGGATCATTTGTATTCAATGTAGCCCTTTTCCATGTAAATTACCATTTTCAACTTTGTAAAAATCTACGGAGTCTTGTCATTTACAGACTACCATCCAATTAAATAAAGTTGAGCTTTTATCCAATTGTTTTTACTCTTATTTACTTCAGCCAATAGTTTAAATTTTATTATGATCATTTTGGAAATTTAAATTTTTTAATCAAAATATTTTTCTTAAAATATATAAAAACAAGAAATTTTCAAAGCGAATTAAAGGGAAGTATCAATAGCACTTCAAAGAGTAGCAAGTCCCTAAGTGCTAAGCATCAGAGGTTCCCCAAGCAGTTAACTCTTCGTGTATCCCTAGTTGTTTATGTTGATCCGGTTCCCCTGCAAAATGTTTGTTCCCTAGCGGAGTTCCGATTCTTTTCCCAACTAAGCTGATGGATTCAATACTTTGCGGTGTGTTATTTCCCCGGCAGTGTTTCTGTATTCCCCAACAGGGTTCACATTTTTTCAGCAGAGTAAGATTTTTTCCCCAGTAGATCGCATTGGTTTCCCCACCAGTCGCCATCCGACTCGCTCCCAGTCAGAGTTTCCTCCTGGTTTCGGAGTAGCTATTTGTGTTTATCTTCTGCATGGTTGTCTCCCATTTGATATGGTGTTGACCTAAAATTCCCTGCAAACTCGATAATTTCGCCTCTCCTCAGCAGATCTCCTCCCTCGACTAGATTTGAGTCTTTGGTTTATGATTCCTCTGTTCTCCAGCAGTTGTCTCCTTTTTTTTGCGGATTGACCGAGGGTTGTACCGATGATTCAAATTCTTTGCGACACCTTTGTGTCCTTCGTGATCATTTTGTCAGCAAAATCATCATATATACATATACATATACAATCATATAATTTCATAATTTGCATATTGGCACCATCATATTTGATTGATTTGTCGATTGGAGTTTCTCATTCTCTATATGGCGGTACTTTATCCCCATATAAATTCGGTGTCTATCCTCCCTCAATTGTAGAGTGTCATCCCGTTAGGCAGAAAGACTTTAACTTTTATCCTTTTCCCCACTGAGTTGTTTCCTCGTGGATGATTATTACTTCAGTTTCCTCCCCAGTTGTTTATCTGGATGGAACCACTCCCCTTGAGTTATGTCCTCATTGGGTTAAGTCTTGGTTGACTTTTTCTTTCTAGATTATCCCTAGATAGATGCTTTGAGTCTTCTAAGAGCTTATTACCCAGTAACTGGTTATATTCTTCTTAGTTTGCAGTTTGTTACTTCTTTCCAAATACCCGGCAAAAGTACCCTTGTTTTCCCAGCAGTGGAGTTCCTAGTGGATTCATTTGTTCTTGATTCCCCGGAAAGCATATCCTTGATATGTTCATCCTAACCGATGACGAATATTCTCGTCCTTGGTATTCTACCTAGTAAAAAGGTAGTTGTAATCCGTATTCTTGTTCCCCAGAGAGTTAATCCTTGATATGTTCATCCTAACCGATGACGGGATTTCTTCTCTTTGTGGTATTCTACCCAGTAACTGATAGATGTAATTCCTATTTTTCCTTCCCTCTCAGAGTCTATCCTTGATATGTTCATCTTAACCGGTGATGGATTGTCTCTTTGATGGTCTTCTATCCAGATTTCGATAGATGTAATTCATACTTTTTCTTCATTTGGTTTATCCTTGATATGCTCATCTTAATCGATGGCGGATATCCTCCTTGACAGTCCCAGGCAAGTCTATCATTGATATGTTCATCTTAACCGATGACGGATTTCTTCCCTGTTGAGTCTATCGTTGATATGTTCATCGTAACCGATGACGGATACTCTCACCCTTAGTCTTCTGCCCAGTAACCGGTAGTTGTAAATCCTATTTTCTGCGGTTTTCCCCAGCAAGGCTTTTCTTACCCAGTAACCGGTAATGGATACTCCCACCTGGCTTTTCTCAGCGAGTCATCCTTGATATGTTCATCATAGTCGATGACGGATGTCCTCTCTGTCAGATCTTTATTATCTCCTCACCCAGTAATAGGTAGTAGATAATATATTTCTGCTCCTCCTATGTTGAAGTTTATTTCTTCCCCCAATTGAGTTGAGTGTGCGTGATCAGTCACCATTTACATTGAGTTTTCATTACAGATCCAACTCGAAACAGAGGCATTTAACACACTGTGCAAGCATTTATGGTACATTTCGAGTTAGTTTTACTTCCGTCATTTTATTTAAGCATTTTTAATCTTTGTTATGTTTTAGTTTTTATTTTCGTGATTTTATGCGTGGGATAACTGTGTTTTTGTCCAACAGATCCAGGTAGAAGAACCAGAGAACTCAGAACGAAACAGTGCAAGATTCCGGCAAGCAAAGGAACAGAAAACCCCGGTACAGGAGGCCTAACACGGCCACCCGTGTCACCTGACACGGGCCGTGTCAAGCAAGGGAAGACATCTGAAGAAAAACAGTAGCCTGACACGGCCACCCGTGTCAGCTGACACGGGCCGTGTCAGGCAGCATCCTCAACCGTGTCACCCCCTGCCAAGGGCGTATCAGCTGACACGGGCCGTGTCAGCCCAAGCCCAAAAATCCAGTTTTTCTCGGGCTTTTTGTTCCTCGGGCTTTTTAGAGATATCTTTGGACCTGTCCAACTGCTGCTGGGAATTTTCACTATAAAAGAAGGTCTTCTGCCAAAGGAAAAATCATCTTGGAATACGGAAAAACACAGCATTGTGAAGCAATCAAGTATTACAGAGATCAAGGTCATCCAATTACTTGTAATGTGTAATTTTTATCTTGAATTTGTTTTAAACAATATGAGTAGCTAAACCCCCCAATGCTAGGGGGTGTCCCTGATTTAAAATTGTAACGAATTTGAGATTACATTTGCATTTATAATATTGTTTTTATGGTAACCTTTTAATGTGTTTATGGCTTTCTCTTTCGGACCAATTGAGATTGATTTGTGGTTATCAATTAGGCTGGACCGCCATTGATAAGGTTTTCATAAGGTTACTCTACAGTAGATATCACCTAGGACTAGGGATACCTTGTATGAAAACTAGAGTATTCTTGATATTATACCGCTTAACTTCATCCTAATTGGCTATGGACATATGAGTTAGGGTAGATAGATTAAAGGTTTTCTCACCAAGGACTTGGGAGAAAATACCCTTGAGAACTGGTAGTAATTGATATTTGTTGATGCAATAGTGACTCAGAGTTGTTACAGGGATAAATCATACACTTTCCCTGGCATTGTTCTTTTTTCTCTATAAACCCTTATTTTCATCCTTCTTTACCTTTAGTTTTATTGTTACACTTAAAAACCAAATTAATACTTTTTGTTTAATTGAATGATAATTTAAACTCAATATTAACTTGCAGTCCTTGAGATCGACATTCAGGGAATTTCCCCATTATTACTATAAAAGGCAAAATAGTACACTTGCTATTTTCCCGATCAAGTTTTTGGCGCCGTTGCCGGGGACGGCCAAAAATATAGAGTTTAATTTTATTTCAATTAAAATTTTGTTGCTCTGCAATAAAATTATTTTTCTGTCATTTATAATTTACTAATTTGTGTATGCGAGGAGAACCCTCAGCTGAATTTCTTTTTGACGCAGAGATCGAGAGAACCCTTCATCGAAGATGCAAAGAACAAAGAGTGGATTCTACAGAAGAAAGTACCTCTGATCAATCAAAAGTCAAGGAACCAATGAATGAAGTTCCTCTAATTCCACCTCCTCCACCTCCGGAAAGACTCCTGGGTGACTATGGAGGTGCAAATGCGTCGGGTGGTAGACTGACCATTGTTAACCAACCGGTGAATGTTACGAATTTTCAACTACACCCTAGCACGATCAATCAATTGGAAAGAAAACCTTTCACTGGGAAGGTTAATGAAGATGCCAACAAACACCTGCAAAGATTTCTGGCCATGAGCACCACCCTGGAAATTGATGGTCATACTGATGAAGCAAAAAAATTAAGAATGTTCTCGTTCACTTTAGCGGAAGACGCGGAAGAATGGTTCTATTCTCTTCCTGTCGGCAGTATCATATCCTGGGAGGAGATGGAAACTGCGTTCTTAAATGAGTACTTTCCAACATTAGTATTCCTGAGAAAAAGGTATGAAATTCTTAATTTCAAACAGAAGGATGGTGAATCATTGGGAGACACTTACAAAAGATTCAAAAGGATCTTAGTAGCGTGTCCAACTCATAATATGGATCAGACCAAACAAATGCAGATGTTCGTTAATGGGCTGAAAATAAAAATAAAACAGTTGATTGATACAGCAGTCGGTGGCTCAACAAATTTCTCAACAGCCACTGGTATCAAGAGGATTATTGAAGCAATAGCTGCCAATGAGCATCTAGAGCTATACGACAGGTGTACCAGTTATCCAGATGGGGTGATTGATCTAAAATTAGAGACAAATAACATCCGTCTGGAAGACACAGTTGCTGCCGAAGTAGACAAAAAGCTGAAAGCTATGAATATAGGTACTCAACAGATAGCGCAGGTTCAGCCAGCTCAAGCGAACACTTGTGAAATCTGTAATGGACCTCATCATACGGTCTATTGCTTTGCGACTCCCCAAAAAATTGAAGAGATCAAATTCTTGAAGCAGAATAATCCCTTTTCTAACACTTACAACCCAGGGTGGAAGAATCATCCAAACTTCTCCTGGAAAGATCAGAGAGGGAATGTTCCGCAACAAGGTACATGGCAATATCAGACTCAGTATCAACAACAGGCACCTAAAAAGGCTAAATGGGAAATTGCCATTGAAAAATTAGCAGCCCATAGCATACAGTTTCAAGAAGATACAAGGACATATCAGAAAAACACCACAACCTCCATTAAAAATCTTGAAGTACAAATGGGACAGATAGCACAACAGTTAGCTTCAAACTCTCAAGCCCCGGGTACCCTACCTAGTGGTACAGTGACAAATCCGTGGGAACATAACACTGTTAACATTGTCATAACCCGAAATGGAAAGTCAACAGAGGAAAATGATATAGAAAAAGATGGATTGATAGAGGTGGATTTAGAAATCAAGGAAACAAAAAACCAAGATGAAGAAGCAATACCACCTCCTGTCAAGGAGAAGGAGAAGGTTCCTAAACCAGTAATCAAACTCCCTTACCCTCCAAGACAGAAAAAGAAAAATCAGCATGAAAAGAATTTTGAGAAGTTCCTGGAGATGTTCAAAAAAATCGAAATAAATATCCCTTTTTCTGAAGCATTGGAACAAATGCCAATATATGCCAAGTTCATGAAAGACATAATTTCCAAGAAGCGTTCCAGCCATGAAAGAAGTGGTACGCATAGAAGTTGTAAAACTCTTGGATGCGGGCCTAATCTACCCTATCTCCGAGATCTCTTGGCTAAGTCCTGTCCACGTGGTACCAAAAAAAGGGGGGACAACGGTAGTAAAAAATGAAAAGAATGAGCTGATTCTAACCCGAACTGTTACAGGTTGGAGAGTGTGCATCGATTACAGAAGACTAAATGTGGCAACAAGGAAGGATCACTTCCTGTTACCATTCATTGATCAAATGCTGGAAAGGTTAGACGGACACGATTACTATTGTTTCCTAGAAGGTTACTCGGGGTACAACCAGATTGCGGTTGCCCCTGAAGACCAAGAGAAGACCGCATTCACATGCCCCTATGGTATTTTTGCTTATAGTAGAATGCCATTTGGGTTGTGCAATGCACCGGCCACCTTTCAAAGGTGTATGACTTCAATCTTTGCTGACATGCTTGAAAAGCATATGGAAGTATTTATGGACGACTTTTCAGTATTCGGTTTTTCATTTGATAATTGTTTGAATAACTTGTCACTTGTGTTAGAAAGATGCCAGCAAACAAATTTGATCCTGAATTGGGAAAAATGTCACTTCATGGTCCGGGAAGGAATAGTCTTGGGACACAAGATCTCCAACAAAGGTATCGAAGTGGACATAGCAAAAGTGGAGGTAATAGCAAATTTACCACCACCGGTAAATGAAAAAGGCATTTGAAGCTTCTAAGGACATGCGGGTTTTTACCGCAGGTTCATAAAAGATTTCTCCAAGATTGCCAAACCGTCGACTAGTCTGCTGGTAAAAGACACCCCGTTCTTATTTGACAAGGAATGTAGGCAAGCCTTTGAGGCCTTGAAGAAGGAGCTGGTGTCAGCCCCCATAGTTATTTCCCCAGATTGGTCTCTTCCTTTTGAGATAATGTGTCATGCGAGTGATAACGCAGTAGGGGCAGTACTAGGGCAACGTAAGGAGAGCACTTGCATGTGATCTATTATGCAAGCTGCGTACTAAACCCTGCTTTAATGAACTATGCAACCACAGAAAAAGAACTCCTGGCGGTGGTATACGCGTTTGATAAGTTCAGATCCTATCTGGTGGGATCAAAGGTAATTGTATATACTGACCATGCTGCTTTAAAATATCTTTTTGCAAAATAGGAATCAAAGCCAAGGCTACTGTGATGGATCCTACTACTACAAGAATTCGACCTGGAAATCAGAGACAAAAAGGGTAGTGAAAACACTGTTGATGATCACTTGTCTCGGATGACTCTGATTCAAGAAACAGAAGAAATGCACCCCAACAGAGATGAGTTCACAGACGAATGTACTCTAGCCGTTACGTAGATGCCATGGTTCACCAATTACGTGAACTTTGTGGTAGGTGGACTCATACCTGATGACTTTGACTCTAACAAAAGAAAAAAGTTTTTGCATGATTGAAGGTTCTATGTGTGAGATAATCCATTCCTTTACAAAAAGGGATTAGATGGACTGGTCAGGAGATGTGTTCCAGAGGAAGAGCAGATGGGCATCTTAAAAGCCTGTCATAACTCAGAATATGGAGGACATTTTAGCGGAGACAGAACTGCAGCCAAAGTCCTCCAGTCTGGATTGTACTGGCCTACACTGTTCAAAGATGCACAAGTAGTGGTAAAAGAGTGCGATAGATGTCAGAGAACAGGCAACATATCCAAAAGAAATCAGATGCCTCAGAATGCCATGTTAGAGGTCGAACTACTCGATGTATGGGGGATACATTTTATGGGACCCTTCCCACCGTCCTTTGGAAAACAATACATTCTCTTTGTGGTTGACTATGTGTCGAAATGGGTGGAAGCAGTTGCACTACCCACGAATGATGCAAAAGTGGTAATAAATTTCCTCAAGAATTGTACCTTTGTGCGGTTTGGGGTTCCAAGAGCACTGATTAGTGACGAAGGTACCCACTTCCTGAATAAGTTGATGGAAAACCTACTGCGGAAATACAATGTCAAGCATAGAATCGCCACACTGTAGCGGGGTATTCGTTACCTTTAGATTTATTGACTAAATCAAAAGTAAACATACAATTCGAGTCGCCACCGCACTTTTATTTGTCCAAAGGAAAGGCTAAAAAGCGAACAAAACCCAAGTGAGAAGTTTTATCAAATCAAAAACTAATAAAAATGTCAGAGATCTAGGTAAGAGGGTTGGTTATGAAAGGGGAAGGTTTTAAGCACCCAAAATATCCTTAGTACTCTAAGGGAGCCCTTTTTGCAAATGTGAATTGTAGGTTGGTATTTTGTGAAAATATATGCAAAAGATTGGGGGTATGAGAAGAGAATATACATTATATTTACAATTTTTGTTGTTTGAATGGGTGAACCCATTGCCTAGTACCATCATAAAGGTAGGATCAAAACCTCGTAGTTCGGGGTAAAAATCTCAAAAGATTGGTGAATTGATTTGATCAAAAGCCTTAAGGTCTTTTGTTATCAAAGGGAGAAAACTCAACCTAAACCAACAATCCACCATGTGAGGAGAGCTTTAACATACTAGTGAGGGGTTAACCCTATAATAAGTATGGAAGACTTATAGTCCAATCACTAAGGATAAGGTGAGGTTTACATCAACCACTATGATAACTCAAACCTATGGCTAATGTTTATGAAAAAAAGGTTTTAACAAAGGTGGTCATTGGAACCACAAAAGCAACTTGAAGTGAGTTGTATTTACAAGTTAAAGGTATTTACAAAAATGAGGTCAAAGTTGAATAAATGTTTATTCGTAATAAGTATTAATAAAAAGATTTTGAAAAATCAAAGGCATAAGGCCTAGGTTTCTATTTTGAAACAAAGTCAAAGTTTGCACATAAATGAGTTTGGCTTGGGTTAGAGTGGAGAGAAGAAGAGAAGGGCTAGTCCTAAAACATACAAAGATAAGAGAAGAGATAAAACCCTTGGAGTTCCTTTTCTTGAAATCATAAAGATGATTCAAGATGCTCCTTTCCTTTGGACTTAGCAATCACTCAAGCAATCAAACAAATATTATATTCAAGCTCCTAGGATCTCCATTTGGCTTGTCCCTCTTAACTTGGCTACTCATGACAATGGTCCTTCTTACTATCTCAAGATGGAGTCCAGATCACACATGAGCAAACATCAGAATGTTCACAACACAATAAGAGGAATGGACCAAGAATGAGTTTAGATTAGGGGTCCTTTGAAGTCAACTTTAAGATTTAGCATTCTAAAGGCATGAGGCCTAGTTGCTCTTCAACAAATTTAGCATTCTAAAGGCATGAGGCCTAGTTGCTCTTGAACTCCTTTAAGCATAGGTAAGGTCCTAATTCTAAGTCCTTTCTCCTTTTTGCATTGGGTTCACACAAACAAAGACAAAACAATCACAAAGTAACAATGTATTTATACAATAATGAGCTCAAATGAGCAAAAGAAAAATGGCATAAACATAAAATATGTGCTCAAGTGAGCAAAGTGAAAAGCAATATGAATAAATGAGCAAGAAAGTAAATTGCAAGAAATTAAATGCTCAAATTAAAGTTAGTAGTTAGTATGGTTAATATTAGTGTGTCATAAGACAATTTAGCGCTATGTTAAGCAATCGTAAGTGGACTAATGTAGTAGTCACACCTATCTAAGGCCGGTCAATAAAACTATAGGCAAATAAACACAAGTTAGAGATCATGACTAGTAAGCCAAACTCCTACAACTTGCCATTCCAAAAGAAAAGAGGAAAGCCTTGTATGGACTTTAGGTTTTTGTCTTGACCAAGAAGCAACCTATCTTGGACACAAAGCAACTCACTCGATCTTGGATCAAGTTGAGTTTGATTTGGATCAAAGAAGGTTAAGCCTCTCATATGTCAAGACCAACCACAAATCATTAACTCACTCGCCAAAAGAAAAAGAAATAAGATGAAGATGAAATGAAATGGACAAAGAAATAAAGTGTCAAACACAAATGAACAAAGGTGAATCAAATCATCACCATCCAATGGTAAACAGAAGAGAAATGAAGATTAGAAGTCAACAAGTCAAATATATTTTTTTGGAATTAAAATAAATGCAAAATTAAAATGGACAAAATATGGTCAAACCTCAAATTCAATTCAAATTAACTTGAACAAGTCGAATTAAATTCTCATAGGTCTAACATGGTCAAACAAGGTTTGACAAGTTTTCTCAACAATTTTTGAAAACAGAAACTATTTTAAATCAATTAAAAACAATAAAAATAATACAATATGAATTAAAATCTCAAATAAATCTCAAATCAATTAAGAAATTGATGTTTCATTGACTCATCATGATCCATATGTGTTAAGAAAATATTTTTGGATTTTTCAGATATCAAAAAGTATTCAAAATGAATTAAAAACTATTAAAAACAAAATAATTCACAAAAAATATTAAATGAAGTCACAAAAATAATTAAAAATCAGATTATGAAACTAGGTTTTTCAAGAAATTTTTGGCCATTGGTCTCATATTTTTGTGACTTCAAATAAAATATTTATGAATTTTTGAAATTAAAAGGAATTAAAAGAAATAAAACAGAAATAAGAAAATAACAAAAATCCAGCGCCTTTGGATCCGTCTCATTAATTGACGTGGCATCATCAAGCGGTCCAGAAGTGATGGTGCACGAAAGGCCTTGGTCAAGCGAGTCACATGTGGATTTAAATCAAGTAAACATAACACATGGCCAGGATTAAAACGTTTGAGAGAGATCTGAAGGCCATGATGCTCCCACGTGGGGATGGTGGTGGAAACCACCATCTTCTCCGGCCAGAGAACAAACTCTGGCCACCACGCGCAGGTTTTCAACCTCAACCAAAATGAACAAACGAGGTACCAAAATGAAGCTGGGGTGATGTTCATCACCCCTGTAACCTTGGATCTTACTCAATGTTTCTATTTAATGAGAAATATGAGCTTGAAGATCAAGGTGTGCAAACTGAAATGTCTCAAATCATGAAATTAAGACCACCACTGGCCTGCCTTTTGCTCGAGCACTTCAGAAAACAGTTCAAACTAGAGAAATTCACATTGTATAGCAAGCTTCAGATCAAAACAATTTGGTGATATACCTTTGAAGTGCAGCTTTAAACAGCACGATCTGCTCAGGCTCTTGATCCCAATTTGATCTAGAGATGTGATGAGGATGCAAGGCTAAGGAATTAAGACTTGAAAATCAACTAATGATGTTGAAATTCAAGTTTAAAATTGAGAAATGAAAATTGAAATTCCTTTGAGTGAGGTTAGGTTTTGAATCCAGCAGAGTTTCAGATCACCTTGAGGTTGAAATTTGAATGAGGAAGCACATGTATTTATAGTTGAGCTTGATGCAAGGTAATGAAATGCTCGTGTGCATGAACTTTGGGTCCTCCATGCATGGACCTGTATAGGCGCATGTGAGACCCAAAAGTGAATGGAATTGCAATTTGAGATCATTTGCAGATGGTTTGGACGTGCGCAAGGCCTGGCATTTGCTTGCATTTCAAGTTTCAATGTGAATTGCATAATTGATCAATAACATTAAGCCCTTCGAAAATCACACATGAAAAATCCAAACATGGTCCTGTGAGTAATGGTTGGAAAGCTCTTGACATAATGAAAAAATCTATGTTGGGCAAAAATCCATTTGGAGTTTGGAAAATTATGAAAACTGGCTTTGAAGTTTGAGGTACAAAACATGTCTAGGTTTCCTTTGAATTTTTTTTACCAAAAGTGATCAACTTCAGGCCCTTATGTTTCAATGATGCAAGTCTCAAATGGAAAAACCTCCAACATAAAAGTTGTATATATTTTCAATATAATCAATTTGGAATTATATTTTGCATCATTTGGATTTTTGATGAGAAAGTTACGGGCAATTGAAGTTGGACATTTTTCAAATTCAAGGGTTTTGGTCCAAAGTGACCTATAATGTTTTGTATTATCACATGTGTTTCTTTTAATATTATGAAATTTTGCCAAACATAACATTTGAATTATACATCTTAAGCTTTCCAATGAAATTGGTCTCACCTCAAAATCATAAAAAATAAGGGAGTTAGGTCCTTGGGAAGTTGATCCAAAATTAGGGTTTCAATCAAAATGACCTATAATGTTTCGAAATGACTGATGACCTTCCAAGTTTCAAATGGATTTTTGATGAACATTAAAGTTGTTCATATGGTTCGTAAGAACATTTTTACTCTTGGGGTCATCTTCATTTGACAAACACATCACGAGTTGTGTCTCAGTGACCCTCAGTTTAGTCAGATGACTTTATTGGTCAACTTCTCAAGGCCAATCCTCAAATCTTGATGAATGAATGATTGAGGATACTCAAATAGGCTCATATATGCATAAAATAATGAATGAAAGAACTTAACTTGATTTAATTTGATCATAGGTTGAGGTTGCTTCATGAGCAAGGCACAGTCAATGCACAGCTGAATTAGGGTTTCCTTGAGAAACAATCCTCAAGCCCTTTGGTTTATCTTGATCAAATTGGAAAATTGAGATACTTGGGAGACATATATTATGATTAGGAACTTTGGAGACCATTGTCATGCTTTTTCTCATCTTCATCTAGCCACTTCATTGAGCATATGAGCCTCCTAGGAGCATGGGCACACATTATCACTTTGAGCTTCAAAACAAAAAGAGTTAGTGACATATTTTTGTGATTTTGGTTAGTAAACAAGATAAGAAAAGCAATAATATACAATTCAAGCATGCTTGGTGGTCTCAAACCAACTCACACAAGTCCCAACCCTAGGGTAAAGGAGCCACACTTCTATGATCCTTGAGGCAATGCAATGAGTAATGATATGATGCCATGAGGGATCTTAGGGTCAAAATTAGGGTCTTACAGATGCCCCTATTTAAGGTCATTCTAGCCGGAGATATGAAGGTTAAAATCTTTGTCTCGACGAGGTAGAATGGGCTTAAATAATAACAAAAAGACGAATTTTGGTCCCTAAGAGACCTCATGATGCAGATGTATGCATGCAAAAGTTAATACTCTGTGGGAAAATATGGCCACAAAGGAAAAAGAAACCAGAGAAAGACCGAAAGTCCATAGGAGTAGCACACTCACTAAGGAGACAAAGACTCTGGGGAAAGTAGGGCAAAAATGCGTGAGCAGGTCACGACTTGAAAACTTGCTGGAAGACACGAGGGAATTCCACGAAAATAAATCAATGGAAAGACTCCAGCTGACGCAAAGATGCACGTATTGGGGAATATGCCAATACAGAAAACTATCCACGAAGGATACTTCAGATAAAAATTCAGACTCAGATGGCGAAATCCATAAAGGAACCAGCTGAGGAAGAAACAACGAGATATTACCGGTTACTAGGTAATAAACTTAAAAGGAGACATGTTATCGAAACACTGGTATAAGGGTGAGAGAACAACACGCTCAGGGAGAAAGAATATCTAAGACCGGTATAAGGGTGAGAGATATCAATCATCCGAAACATCTGAGGAGGACCCAAAAGGCATATCTCAATTCAGGAAAATCTGACTCCACATGGGACAAAAAGTCAGAATAGGGAGCAGAAGGAAGGAACACCAGGGATACCGATTACTGGGCATATAATAGGTGACCAACCAAACGTGAATTGGGAACATATCCAAGACACTCATCATCCGAAAAGGAGGGCTGAAAAAGCAAACTCAATTCACAGGATGGGCATTCGATTCCATAAGGATATACGAATCTTACTCAACTAGGGAAGAAAAAGACTTCGACTGAAGAGCGCATGAGATATATTATCTATTACCGTCATAATGTAGATAACATACTCGCATGGAAGATTTTCCACAACCGATTACTGGGTTAATAAAGGATAAATCGACCGAAAAGAAAGGACATCGGGATACCGGTTACTGGGTATAAAATGATGACCAATCAAAAAAGAGAAACAATCATTACCGAACAAGGGTAAATGAAAGATGACTCGGCGGGGATGAATTGCTTGACAAAAATCAATTATCCAAGAGATATATCACCAGTTACTGGGTGGTATACTAAAAAATGAAGGAATATTAATACCGAATATTGGATAAAGATAACCAACAAAGAGAGGATTACATCTTCCGGTTACTGGTTAGAAAACCACAGAAATAGGACTTACAACTACCGGTTACTGGGTAGAAGGCCACAGAAATAGGACTTACAACTATCGGTTACTGGGTAGAAGGCCACAAAATCCACTGTGGAAAAGATGGACAATTACTGGTTACTGAGCAATTGAACAACTAAACCACAGGGAACTGCAAGGGAATAACAAAAAGGAGTCAATCTAGGAACAAACTAGAAAGACACAATTAACAAGACTCAACCCAATGAAGATATAACTCAGAGGAGTAATTCCATCCCTATATATAATTGGGGAGGAAACTGAAACAATACTCATCCACGAGGACATAACCTAGTGGGGAATAAGGAAAGAAAGGATAGACACTTTCTGCCTATGGGGCTGACTCTATATGGAGAGTTCAGATGTAGACATCTTCTTGGGGAACAATGTTTCACCAATAGCAGAAGATAATTAAGCAAAGATATATGGCAAAGAATGCAACATGAATATCTGAATGCTATAATTATGCATGTATATGCGTGGTTTATGTATGATTAATGCTGACAAACAGACATATCTAACACAAACAGGTCCGAGAATCATGAAGGACATCCGGTATAACATTTCAAAAGAGAAGGCCGGGACCACAGGAGAAATCAATTTTGGTGGGGACAAAGACCATTGTTGGGGATAAGCAAAGGTCACAACTATCAACCGCCGGGGATAGGCAAAGTCTCATATGAAGAACATGCAAAGATATCAATAAGATCTATCATAGAAGAACTCTATTGGGGATCTTATCAGGGGATGATGTGAAATTCTATGGGGAACAACCACCAAACAGACTCATCAATTAAACACTCCCTTCTAACTGCTGGAGGGATATCTCTGCTAGGGAAGAGAGAGAACAATTGCTCCGCTGGGGAAGGAAATAACACATCTTCCTGAATCACCGTCCAATACTGGAAGAGATCTTCAACTATGGAGAGGATACAAACGTCAAGCAAGGATCAGGCAACTCCACTGGGGATGGACTGTAGGCGATCCAAAATGGGGATAGTCTATTGACAAGCAACCCTACTGGGGATGAGCTGTAAGCCAACCTGCATGGGATAACTATAAGTACGTCCCGAGGAACTGTCCTGGATGAGGGAATCGGAAACGAATCCTACGTCGACACGTTCCATGTTAGGGATGAAAAAGGGAACAAACCCTTCACCAACTGGTCTAGGCAACTAATGCTGAGGAGATATCTGAAAGATAGCCTAGCAGGGAGCACATGCTTTCTCCGCCGAGGACTCCTACTCACGCTGGAAAATTATGCTCACTCGAGAAAGATAAACTTCCTCAGGAATAGATAGCATATCAACTTTTATCAATCTATAAGGGATTTTAGGTCAGTCCATACAAGGGATGACAGCCATATAATTGATAAAACACAAATGCTAGTGCCTGATATAGAGGTATACATATCTCTAAAAGATCGAGGCTAAAACTCCAGACTCTCTGGGGAGTTGAAGATGTACCACTCTCTCTGCGCTCGCTGGGGAGACAACCTGAAAGATGATGAAGAGGATACAAACATGCCAGAATATGAACAAATGTCTTACCCTTTTGGAAATCGTACTATCCTCGGGAGAGCACTGAAGACATTCCAACTATTCTTTTAGTCATTGTGAATGTTCACTTTGTTTAAAAAACAGTTTATAAAACTTTATTTGTTTAAAACAATGATATTTATCAATTAAAACATGCAAACATTTGTTAAGTAGAAACAAATAAGAGTGCAAAGAATTGGAGAAAGGCTCAAATTTATTTGATAGAATGGTAGTCCGTAAATGGCGAGACTCCATGGATCTTTACAAATTTGAAATTGGTGATATATATTTGAAAAAGGCTACATTGAACATAATGACCATTTCTCCACCAACTCTGAATCCAATGTATTTGAAGCTTCAGTTGACGATGACTGAGCGAGAATCTTTGATGACAAAAGACAGTTGTAAAACGAAGTCTTGTCAGGATGATATTACTTGCCAAATCCCTAATTTTTGCCTAGATTGCCCCAGAGTGAGGTACTCAATCTAGCGGGATATATTCAGTTTTTTATGTCTCTAACTTTTTCCTGGACTGCCCTTTTGGATTTTCAATCCACCAAGACGCTCATTTTTGCCTAAGTCGCCCTTTCAAGTTTTCAACTTAGCGAGCTATTCTGTTTTTATTTTAGGCGAAGCATTTCTTAACTGCATCTGAATTCACATGACGAGTGAAATCCTCCCCATCCATAGTTGTAAGTATCAAAGCTCCGCCTGAAAAGGCTCTCTTAAAAACATATGGACCCTCATAGTTTGGACTCTACTTGCCCCTGGAATCGGGCGCAAAAGACAAAACTTTCTTGAGCACGAGGTCACCTTCTCGGAACACACGAGGCTTGACCTTCTTATCAAAGGCTTTCTTTATCCTTTGCTGATACAACTGACCATGACACATGGCAGTTAATCTCTTCTCTTCCATTAAATTCAGTTGGTCATAACAACTCTGAACCTATTCAGCCTCAATCAACTTGGCTTCCATCAAGACTCTCATTGATGGGATCTCAACCTTCACGGGGAGCACAACCTCCATGCCATATACAAGGGAGAAAGGGGTTTCCCCTGTTGAAGTGCGGACATATGTACGATAGCCATGCAAAGCAAATGGTAGCATCTCATGCCAATATTTGTACGTAACAACCATCTTCTATATAATCTTATTGATGTTCTTGTTAGCAGCTTCAACAACCCCATTCATCTTGGGTCTATAGGGAGAAGAATTATGATGTGCAATCTTGAACTCGCTAGACAACTCTTTCATCATCTTGTTGTTCAAGTCAGATCCATTATCAGTAATGATCTTATCTGGCACACCATACCGGCATATGAGTTGATTTTTGATAAACTTCACAACCACCTGCCTGGTCACATTTGCATATGATGCCGCTTCAACCCAGTTGGTGAAGTAATCAATAGCTACGACAATAAAACGGTGACCGTTCGACGCCCTTGGCTCAATCATGCCAATCATGTCAATTCCCCACATAGAGAAAGGCCATGGTGATGAAATAACATTCAGAAGTGTCGGGGGAATATGAATCTTATCTGCATAAATCTGACACTTGTAGCATTTCTTCACATATTTGCAGCAGTCAGACTCCATTGTCAGCCAATAGTAGCCTGCTATCAACATCTTCTTTGCCATGGCATGTCCATTGGAATGATTACCAAATGAACCCTCATGGACTTCAGTCATCAACAGGTCTGCTTCGTGTCTATCCACCATTAAGGTAGAAATTGCCAGATAATCTCCTCAAAGTCTTCTTATCTTTAACAGATGCCCTAGGAGGGTAAATCTGACTTTGGAGAAAGCATTTGATATCATAACAACATGGCTTATCATCTTTCACTTCTTCAACTACAAATACTTGAGTTGGTCTATCCAAGCGCATGACAGTGATATTGGGGACTTCATTCCAATATTTCACCATAATCATGGAAGCAAGCGTAGCAAGAGCATCTGCCATCCGATTCTCATCTCGAGGAATATGATGGAAGTCAACCTCATTAAAGAAAGTTGAAATCCTCCTCGCGTAATCTCTGTATGGGATGATGCCAGGATGATTCGTCTCCCATTCACCCTTAATCTGATTAACAACAAGGGCCGAATCACCATAAACATCAAGATGTTTGATCCTAAGATCAATACATTCTTCTAAACCCATAATACAGGCCTCATACTTTTCCATATTATTCATGCATTTGAAAGTTAGCCTTGCTGTAAAAGGAAAATGTGTGCCTTGAGGAGTAATAATCACTGCCCCAATACAATTTCCATACTGATTAACAGCACCATTGAATACCATACCCCATCGGGAACCAGGCTCTGGCCCTTCATCGAGTGTAGGCTCATCGCAATCCTTCATCTTCAAATACAGAATCTCCTCATCAGGGAAGTCGTACTGGACACACTGATAATCCTCAATTGTTTGATATGCCAAGCGGTCAACCAAGATACTACCTTTAATAGCTTTCTGAGCTCGATACTCAATGTCATACTCAGATAACAACATCTTCCAATGGGCAATCCTCCCAGTTAAAGCCGGCTTCTCAAAGATATACTTGATTGGATCCATTTTGGATATCAACCAAGTTGTATGATTCAACATATACTGGCGTAAACGCTTAGCGGCCCAAGCCAAAGCACATCATGTCTTCTCAAGTGTTGAGTACCGAGACTCACAATCAAAGAACTTCTTACTTAAGTAATATATGCATATTCTTTCTTCCCTGATTCATCTTGCTGACCTAAGACACAAACCATAGAATCATCAAGCACCGTCAAGTACATAATCAATGGTCTCCCTTCAACATGCGGGGACAGAATCAGAGGCTCAGACAAATATTCTTTGATACTGTCAAAAGCTTTCTGGAAATCCTCGGCCCAATCATGACGCTGATCTTTCCGGAGGAGCTTGAATATAGGCGCACATGTGGCAGTCATGTGGGATATGAATCTCGAAATGTAATTCAAGCGGCCAAGAAAACCTCGGACTTGCTTCTCAGTTTTGGACGCAGGCATCTCTTGTATTGCTTTGAACTTGGCAGGATCAACCTCAATACATCTTTCACTGACAATAAAGCCCAATAATTTGCCGGAACAGACTCCAAATGTACACTTGTTCAGGTTCAGGCGGAGTTTGTACTTCCTCAAATGCTGAAAAAGCTTCAACAAGTGTTCTACATGTTCAACTTCCGTTTTCAACTTTGCAATCATATCATCAACATACACCTCGATCTCCTTGTGCATCATATCATGAAACAAGGTAGTCATAGCTCGTTGATACGTGGCTCCGGCGTTCTTCAAACCGAAGGGCATCACTCGATAACAGAATGTTCCCTAAGGTGTGATGAATGCTGTCTTCTCCATATCCTCGGGTGCCATTTTAATCTGGTTATAACCGGAAAATCCATCCATAAATGAGAAGACATTGAATTTAGCTGTATTGTCTACCAACATATCAATATGTGGTAGAGGAAAATCATATTTCGGACTAGCTTTATTCAAGTCTCGATAGTCCACACACATTCAGACTTGTCCATCTTTCTTAGGCACGGGCACAATATTGGCCACCCACTGAGGATATGTAGAAGTCACTAGAAACCCCGCATCAATTTGCTTCTGAAATTCTTCTTTAATATTCACTGCCATATCAGGACGAGTTCTTCTGAGCTTCTGCTTCACAGGCACACACTCAGGCTTTAATGGCAAAAAATGTTGCACGATATCAGTATCTAGACCAGGCATGTCTTCATACGACCAGGCAAAGACTTCGACATATTCTCGTAGCAACTCTATCAACCCCTTCTTCACAGACTCTTCAAGGAGTGCCCCAATCTTCACTTCATAAACACAGTCTTCAGACCCCAAGTTGACTGTTTTCAGATTCTCAAGATGCGGCTGAATGATCTTCTCCTCGTGCTCAAGCAGACGGGTAATCTCACCAGGAATCTCTTCAACATCATCTTCTTCTGCCTCAAATACAGGGAACTCAAAGTTGGGAGATGGTGTCCGAATTCAAACAAGGCAAATCATTATGCAGATGAAAAGATTGTTTTTATTCTCTTTTTTTTAGGGTTTTATGGTGATCACCAATTTCATGCAGAAAGCAAAAAGGAAAAATAATTTGGAAAAACAAACATTTAACATGTAATTTTTTGAATGAATATCATTGTATTAATCAAAATGTGCCAACAATGTCATCACTTCTCCTTTTGGCATGGGAGAAGGGGTTTTAAACAAAATGAACACATTACGTGGACTTGTGGATAACTGTTGGAACATCAACAACAACCCAATTATTGCAGATTCCTCCAGGGATAACAAAGTTGCCCATGTCCTCCTCTTCATCATCTTCCACTATGGCAGCAACCTCTTGATCTTCAACAGTGTGGATGAAACCACCACTCTGAAACAACCCACGCTCATTGGAAATACCTGAAGAATACCTTATGCCATCTCAGGATTTATTATCTTCCAGCTTGATCATTTGACCCAAACCAATAGTTGCACCATGCTCAATGGACAACCTAGCATCATTGTAGGAAGCAAATGAAGAAAGTCCTTTCCTTGAAGGCTCAACAATAGACAAGGCTTGGAACGGAGTCCCAACCTCATCCTCAACATCAATATAGGAAAAGGAAGATAAATGGATAACCAAGAGAGCCTTCTCTCCCCCTATCACCACCAACTTTTTATTCTTAACGAATTTCAACTTTTGCTGTAGGGTGGATGTCACGGCCCCTGCCTCATGAATCCATGGCCTGCCAAGCAAACAACTGTATGATGGATGGATGTCCATGACCTGGAAAGTGATTTGGAAATCACTAGGTCCAATCTTGATTAGGAGTTCTACTTCACCGATCATGGTTTTGCACGATCCATAAAATGCCTTAACAACCATTCCGCTCTGCCTCATAGGAGGCCCCTGGTATGAAAGTTTAGCCAGAGTGGATTTTGGCAACACATTAAGCGATGATCATGTGTCCATCAACACATTGGACAAGGCGTCATCCTTGCATTCCATAGAAATGTGTAGAGCCAAATTGTGGTCTTTTCCCTCCTCGGGAAGATCAACATCACAGAAGCTCAAATTATTGCAAGCGGTTATGTTTGCAACAATGCTATCAAACTGTTCAATAGTGACATCATGGTCCACGTATGCCACGTCCAACACTCTCTGCAAAGCTTCGCGGTGTGGCTTTGAATTCATCAACAAAGATAATACAGACATCTTTGATGGAGTTTATAGCAGCTGATCAACAACAGTATACTCGCTCCTCTTGATGAGCCTCAACATCTCGTCACAGTCCTCTCTCAAAGTTCCAGACTGGCCAACCAGGACAGGAGCTTTCACAGATTTGTCAGCAACAGGGTCAACACCCTTCACAGCAGGATTATTTTGAGAAGAAGTCCCCACAGGACCAACAGAATTAGCAATTGTTCTTCTCACGACATCTTCGTGGGGTTTCGGCTGCACCGAGAAAACACGACCACTACGGGTCACACCACTAACATCTGAGATACTCACAACAGAGGTGGAGGGCAACGGCACCTCCTTCCCATCTTCTAACATAACTGCGTTATATCTGTAGGGAACAACCTTGTCTGATGAGTACGGAACATGGCCTCCTAGCTTGATCACCAAAGTTGGAGAAACCTTCTTCTTGGTGCCATCATACTTGACGACAACAGGCTCTGGAATCCTGAAAATAGGGGAGATAATATCAATTTCATCCTCGTTACGATTATGAAGTATCTCGATCATTCCCTTATCCAGTATCTCTTGGATGTCCTTTCTAACTTGTCGGCATCCTCTTTCGTTGATAGTGCACACCTGGAACCTATCATGGTCATGCTCATAGTGACTGTATCCACACAACAGTTTATGCATCTCGACAAAAGATTGTCTGATATCATTAACATACATGACTTTATATTTGCCAGGGCAACCCTGGACCATATTCACAACAACTTTCCCATGCTCGGGCAATGGGTTCTTCTTGACATTAGGACCCATGTCCTCGAAAAACAAGATACCGCTTCTCACAAGGTCTTGCACCTTGGTCTTCAATGGATAACAATTTTCCACGTCATGTCCGGGAGCACCAGAATGATATACGCGGTGTAATTCAGGCTTATACCACCATTGAGGATTGGTCGGTATAGCAGGAGGGTCTCGTGGAGTAATTAACTTTCTATCGATTAGAGAAGGATAGAGTTCATCATATGTCATTGGAATTGGATCAAAAGTGGCCCTCTTCCTCTCGTAGCTAGTGTTGATGTTATTGTTGTTTCGAGGCTGGTAGGCCTGTTGTTGTGGACGATGTTGTTGTTGATATTGTTGTTGTTGTTATTGATGATGTTGAACTTCTCTAAAGGCAGGTGCTACATGAGCCACCTGGTGTTGGCTGACGGTAGGACGAATATTCTTCCTCTTCACAGATGGCCTTCTCTTAATATGGGAGGACACAACATGTGCCTCTCCCTCCTTCTTCTTCGCAAATCCCCGATACCTCTTTGCTGAAGAGCCTTCATCTCTAGACAGACGTCCTTCACAAACTCCTTCTTCCAGTCTCATTCCCATATTCACCATCTCGGTGAAGTCTGAGGGAGCATTGGAAATCATCCTCTCATAATAGAAAGAACTCAAAGTCTTCAAAAAGATCTTTGTCATTTCTTTCTCTTCAAGGGGTGGCACTATCTGAGCTTCCAACTCGCGCCATCTCTGGGCGTACTCTTTGAAAGTCTCCTTCTCTTTCTGGGACATCGCCCTCAATTGGTCCCTATCGGGAGACATATCCACATTGTATTTGTATTGCTTGACGAAGGCCTCGCCAAGATCGTTGAAGGAGCGGATGTTCGAACTCTCCAGACCCATGTACCACTGGAGAGCCGCACCAGACAGGTTGTCCAGGAAGTAGTGGATAAGAAGCTGATCATTATCTGTTTGCGTTGACATCTTGCGAGCATACATTACAAGATGGCTGAGTGGGCATGTGTTTCCCTTATACTTCTCAAAGTCAGGCACTTTGAACTTAATAGGGATCTAAACATTCGGCACAAGGCACAACTCAACAACACTTTTACCAAAGAGGTCCTTACCCCTTAGAGTCTTCAGTTCCTTACGCATCTCAAGGAATTGGTCTTTCATCTCATCCATCTTTTCATAAACATCTAGGCCCTCAGATGGCTCAGAATGATAGATGGGGTCTTCAACTATTGGTAAGGTGTGCAAAACGGGAGGTGGCTGTAAGACCCTAATTTTGACCCTAAGATCCCTCATGGCATTATATCATTGCTCTTTGCATTTGCCTCAAGGATCATAGCATCTTGGCTCCTTTACCCTTGGGTTGGGACTTGTGTGAGTTGGTTTGAGACCACCAAGCATGCTTGAATTGTATATTATTGATTTTATTATTTTTTTTACTAACCAAAAGCACAAAAATATGTCACTAACATCTTTTGTTTTGAAGCTCAAGCAACCATGTGATCCAAGGCTTCTAGGAGCCCCTTATGCCCATTGAAGTGGCCAGATGAAGATGAAAGCAAGCATGACAATGGTTCAAAAAGCTATAAATCATCATATATTCCTCCTAAGTATCTTAATTTGTCAATTTGATCAAGATAAACCAAAGGGCTTGAGGATTGCTTCCCAAGGAAACCCTAATTCAACTATGCATTGATTGTGCCTTGCTCATGAAGCAACCTCAACCTATGATTAAATACAATCAAGGGAAGTACTTTAATTCCTCATTTTATGCATATATGAGCCTATGTGAGCATCCTCATTCATTCATTCATCAAGATTTGAAGTTTGGCTTTGAGAAGTTAATCAGTCAATTCATTTGACTATTTTGAAATCCACTAAGACCTAACTTTTTATGTGTTTGTCAAATAAATATGACCCCAAGAGAAACAATGTTCTTAAGAACCATATGATCAACTTTAATATTCATCCAAAATTAATTTGAAACATGGAAGTTCATCATTCATTTCAAAACATTATAGGTCATTTTGACTGAAACCCTAAATTTGGGTCAATTTCCCAAAGACATAACTCCTTCAGTTTTTATGATTTTGAGATGGGACCAAATGAATTGGAAAGTTTAAGATGTCTAATTAAAATGTTATGTTGAACAAAATTTCATAATCTTAAAAGAAACACATGTGATAATACAAAACATTGTAGGTCACTTTGGACCAAAGCCATTGAAATGTGAAACAGTCAAACTTCAAGTGCCCATAACTTTCTCATCAAAAATCCCAATGATGCAAAATTTAAGTCCAAATTGATTGTCTTGTAAAGATCTACAACTTTTACGTTGAAGGTTTTGTCATTTTTAGGCTTGCATCACTGAAGCAGTAAGGGTTGAAGTTAGTCCATTTTGGCAAAATTTTCAAATACATGTTTTGTACCTCGAACTTCATGGCTAGTTTTCAATATTTTCCAAACTCAAAATGGATTTTTGTTCAAAATAACTTTTGTTCCTCATGTCAATACCTTTCCAACCATTACTCACATGACTATGTTTCAATTTTCCAATTGGCATTTTTGAAGAGGTGAAGTTTTATGATCATTTATGGAAACCAAGTGAAATCTTTATGCACAAACTAATGCATTGCAATCTGCACGTCCACACCATCTCATGATCATTTCAGCTTGCATTTTCAATTGGTTTTGGGCCTCACATGCGCCTGTATAGGCCCATGCATGGAGGACCCAAGTTCATGCACACGATTTGTTCACATACCTTGCATCAGTTGTGGCTATAAATAGAAGCTTCATTTCATTCAATTGGCAACCTGAAGGCGCCTGAAACTCTGTTGAACTGATTCCCTAACCTCTCACCAAAGGAATTTGCAATTTCACTTTCATTTTTCAAGTGTGATTTTCAACAACATCAGTTGATTATCATCACTAATTCCTAAGCCTGGCTCTCATACCAAGCATCCAGATCAAGCTGCAAGCAAAGGATTGGTTGAATTGTCCTCTTGAAAGCTTCTCTACAAAGGTTTATTCTCCAACTGTTTTCCTTCGAATCTCTTTGAATATTGTGCACTGCTTGGTTTGGTTGGCATTTCTGAAGTCCTCATGTGAGACGCAATTGATTTGTGGTTTTAATTTTGAGAATTGGTTAACTTCAGATTGAACACCTCATTTTTCAACCTCAGATTTCTTCTTCCATAAGAGTCTTGAGTAAAAACTAAGGTTACAGGGGTGATGTACATCACCTCAGCTTTCAATTGGTATATGGATCGCGTATTTTAGTTGAGGTTTCAAAACCTGCAACTGGTGGCCGAATTATGGCTTCTCACCGGAGAAGACAGTGGTTTCCACCACCGTCCCCACGCGTCCAAACCCTGGCCATTGGATGATGAGTCTCAGATCTAATCTTGGCTGTTGATTGTTATGACTTATTTTAATGCTGGATGCCACGCTGTTGACTAAGGTGTACCATACGCGCGCGCTCCTTATTTCTTGGATCAGCCACGTCAATTAATGAGCGTTGATCCAAGCGCTGTGGATTTTTCTAATTTCAGAATTTTCATTTTAATTTCTTTTATTCCATTTTATTTTAAAAATTCATAACTTCTTTATTTGGAATCAAAAAAATATGGGACCAATTGCAAAAAAATTCTTTTAAATTCTAGTTTCATAAAATGATTTTTAATTATTTTTATGATTCCATTTAATATTTTTTGTGAATTATTTCATTTCTGGTTGCTTTTAATTCATTTAAATTACTTTTTGATATTAAAAAATGCCAAAAATATTTTCCTAACATCTTTGGATGATGATGAATCTATGAAAAATATTCTCATCAATTTCTTAATTGATTTGAGATTTATTTAAGATTTTAGTCCAATTATGTTATTTTTCTTCATTTTTTAATTGTTTAAAATTAGTTTCTGTTTTCAAAAAATGATAAAAAAAATTGTCAAACCTTTTTTGACCATGTTAGACTTATGATGATCCAATTGGACTTATCCAAGTTGATTTGAATTGGATTTGAAGTTTGACCTTTTATTTGTTCATTTTATTTTATGTATTATTTTAATTCCAAAAATACCAAAAATATGTTTGACCTTTCTTGACCTTTAAGCTTCATTTCACTTCTGTTTACCATTGATTGATGTTGATTCCATTCATGTTTGATCAATGTGTTTTGGTTATATCTTTTAAATTTCAATTTTGTACATTCCATTTCCATCTTCATCTTCTTATTTTTCTTTTGACCAATGAGTTAATGATTTGTGGTTAGCCTTGACATATGAGAGGCTTAACCTTCTTTGATCCAAATCAAATTCATCTTGATCAAAGATAAAGTGAATTGCCTTGTGTCAAAGATAGGTTACTTCTTGGTCAAGCAAAAAACCTAAGATCCATACAAGGTCATTCTTCTTTTCTTTTGGCATGACAAGTTATAGGAGCTTGGATTACTAGTCATGATCTCTAACTTGTGTTTATTTGCCTATATTTTATTGACCGGCCTCAGATAGGTGTGACTACTACATTAGTCCACTTACGATTGCTTAACATAGCGCTAAATTTCCTTATGGCACACAACACTAACTACTAATTACTAACTTTTAATTCAAGCATTTAATTCTTGCAATTTACTTTAATGCAATTTAATTTCTTGCTTATTTATTCATATTGTCTGTTTCCCTTTGCTCATTTGAGCTCATGTTTATGTTAATGCAATTTGCCTTTTACTCATTTGAGCATATTATTGTGTATATATTATTGCCTTGTGCTTGTTTTGTTTTTGTTTGTGTGAACCCAATGCAAAAAGGAGGAAGAAATTAGAATTAGGACCTTACCTATGCTAAATGGAGTTTCAAGAGCAACTAGGTCTCATGCCTTTAGAATG
Organism: Lathyrus oleraceus; assembly: GCF_024323335.1. NCBI lineage: Eukaryota > Viridiplantae > Streptophyta > Magnoliopsida > Fabales > Fabaceae > Lathyrus > Lathyrus oleraceus. The sequence continues at coordinate 403,433,211 of NC_066583.1, forward strand.
CTAAATATGTTGAAGAGCAACTAGGCCCCATGCCTTTAGAATGCTTAATCTTGAAGATGAATTGAAAGGACCCTTATTATAAACTCACTCTTGTCCATTCTTATTATTGCATTGTGGAACTTTTTGATTTGTGTGTTCTTGTGTGATAGGGATACCAAACTTGAGCTAATTAGAAGGACCATTGTCATGAGCATCAAAAATGAGAGAGACAAGTCCCTTTGGAAGATCCTAGGAGCTTGATTGAATATTTTCCTGATTGCTTGAGTTAATTGCCTATTGCTTGCTAAGTCCAAAGGAAAGGACCAACTTGGATCATCTTTATGATCTCAAGAAAGGAACTCCAAGGGTTTTATTTCTATTCCCTCACCTTTGCATGTTTAGGACCTAGCCCTTCTCTTCTTCTCCCCACTCTAACCTAAGCCAAACTTATTTTGTGGAAACATTGACATTGTTTTCAAAATTAGAAACCTAGACACTATGCCTTTGATTTTTCAAACTCTTTTCATAATAATTATTTTGAATTGAATCTTAAGTCAACTTTGACTCCCTTTTGTGAATACTTCTAATTGGTAAATACAACTCATTCAAGTTGTTTAGTGGTTCCAATGGCCATCTTTGACAAAGCTTCTCATAAACATTAGCTATTAGGTTTGAGTTATCATAGTGGTTGATGTAAACCTCACCTTATCCTCAGTGATTGAACTATAAGTCTTCCATACTTATTATAGGGTGGATCCCTCACTAGTATGTTGAAGCTCTCCTCACATGGTGGATTGTGGTTTAGGTTGAGTTTTCTCCCTTTGATAACAAAAGACCTTAAGGCTTTTGACCAACCAATTCACCAACTTCTTTTGAGATTTTTACCCCGAACTACGAGGTTTTGATCCTACCTTTGTGATGGTACGTAGGCAATGGGTTTATCTATTCAAACAACAAAATTGTAAATAATATGTATATTCTTTTCTCATCTCCCCAATCATGTTTGCACAAATATTTTCACAAATACCAACCTACCATACAACATTTGTAAAAAGGGCTCCCTTAGAGTACTAAGGATATTTTGGGTGCTTAAAACCTTCCCATTGCATAACCAACCCCCTTACCCAGATCTCTGACATTTTTATTAGTTTTTGATTTGATAAAACTTCTCAGTTTTTGTTCGCTTTCTAACCTTTCCTTTGGATAAATAGAAGTGCGGTGGCGACTCGAATTGTATGATTTACTTTTGATTTAGTCAATGAATCTAAAGGTAACGAATACCCCGCTACAGAAAAGTGGCGACTCTACTGGGGAATTCTTAAATCTTCCTAGTGGGTTTAGCCTACGTTTTACCTTTGTTGTATTGTATGTTTATATTTACTTGTGACATATTTTTGTCCAAATTTGGGATGACTGTATTGTTTGTAATGTATGAATTGCTTGATATATATCAATTGCTTGTGTGCTTGGTGGTCTCTTGTGGGATGAGTTCTATACCCGAACTCGAGTGCACTTATGATAGGATAATGGCATAATCTTGTTGAGTTGTGTGGAGTTATTCCTTAGCAAGTTGACTTGCAAGCCCATTCACTTGTTGGAGGTCTTGTTGGGATCAATAATGTCACACGAGTAGTTGTGGTTAGGCATTACTCTATCCAATATAAACCTTATAAGCCAAGGACCTTAGATACCTAGCCCATCTTGGCCTATTTTAGGACGTAGTGCGAAGGTCGTTCAAGTGTAAGACTTGAGGAGATTGTTACGCGATACTACACTCATAAGAGTCCCTCTTGAGAATATTTTTGGAATACGAGTAGTCGTTTTATCCGATAATATCCAAAAGATGAGATGATGACTATGGGGACCTTTTAGAACATGATTGTCAGATTTAACCATAGTACACTCCCTTTGGGTGGTTCTTAACCGAGACTCCATGCTCGTGACTTACAACAAACCCTTCATTCGCGGTTGATCCGTTCTCTTATATCCTCAAAATCAATGGAACTTGGGTGTTGATAAGGTGTAAACCATAATCCACCAAAATGGATGATTGGTATTGATGATAACTTGAACCATCCTGTGACCTTTGTATGGTGTGACTTGCTTGATCCTTGAGTGTGATTGTTGCATCCATGCATTCATACATTCATACGCATCCATATCATCTACTATAAAGATTTTCAAGGAACTTAAGAGGTCTATTTGCAAATTTTCAGACATGGATAAGCAAAGAAGGAATACGAAGAAGTACAGTTTCAGACAATCCGACTTGAAAGAGTTAAGGAGTTTGGCATCTTATGTATTAGAGCCTTTGGAGTTCAAAGCTCGCCATGGGAAGCTTCTGCCTATCCTTGCTACTCAGGTGGATGAAGGTCTGATGAGTGTGTTGGTGCAGTTCTATGATCCTCTGTACCGTTGCTTCACTTTTCCGGATTTCCAGCTTTTGCCTACGCTTGAGAAGTATGCCTATCTTGTGGGTATTCCTTCTTCCCAAGAGATCGTTGATCTGTTGCATATAGATGAATCTATTATTGGTGCTCATATGACTACCAAAGGTGGAATTCAAGGTCTCCCATCTGATTTCCTCATTGCTCAAGCTACTTTGTTTGGGAAGGCCATGAGTGAGGACGCGTTTGAGGCCATATTTGTACTTCTCATCTATGGACGCCTCTGATTTCCAACATCGACAAATTTGTGGATGTGAACGCTATTAGGATTTTCTCTACTCTTAATCCCATTCTGACTCTGTTGGGTGACACTTATTTCTCTTTGCATATGAGGAATGCAAAGGGTGGTGGTACCATTGTATGTTGTTTTCCTCTGCTGTACAAGTGGTTTATTTCGCACTTGCCACCGACGCTCGCCTTCAAGGATAACAAAGTATGTCTACGGTGGTCTACGAGACTTATGTCTCTCACTAATGATGATATCTTTTGGTATAACCGTGTAGATGATGGTGTGCAGATTATTGACTCTTGTGGTGAATTCTCCAATGTACCTCTTCTTGGTACATGTGGTGGGATTAACTACAACCCTATTTTGGCTCGTCGTCAGCTTGGGTTCCCCTTAAAGGATAAACCTAATAAAATTTTGTTAAAAGGTGTGTTCTTTCAAGAGGGTAAAGATCCCCAAAACTTAAAGGGTAGGATGGTCCGCGCTTGGCGCAAGATTCATAGGAAGGGAAGGAAGGAGCTTGGTCCAAAGAATTGTATTGCTTTGGAACCCTACACCTCATGGGTAAGGAAGAGAACTTCTGAGTACGGCATGCCCTATGATTACCCAAGACCTACACCTATGGTTATGGTTGGGCCTTCAACCCTCCCTAACCAAGGAGTAGAGGAGTTGAGAGATGAAGACCGTTCGCATGCTTGGGTCCGTGAGCGAGAGGAGCTACTTCAGCAACTCAAAGATAAGGATGCTTTGATAGAATTTCTGGAGCATCAGGTTATCAACGAGCCTAATGATGTGGTTAGTTCTCTTCTTCCTCAGTCATCCAGGTTTTGGAAGAGGAAGTATGATCGACTCGGCAAGCAGAAAGCAGATGATATGATTACAAAGTCGAGAACGGAAGTTGAACATGTTCTGGTCTCGAGAGCTTTGGACGATTGTTTCTAGGGTTCCTTAGGATGTTCATTTTCCTTCTCTCTTATTGTATTTGGTTACCAAGACTATACTTCTTTGGTGTAAAAATTTTCCAGATATTATTGATATGATTATTCCATTATATGTCTAAAAGATTAATATTTTCCAGATATTTGCAAATAGATCTCTAAAAATTCCCCCGATAAGAAAATAAAATCATATGCACAAGCATTGCATGCATCATGTGCATAAGCAGGTTTTGTTCATAGCTTCTTGATCAGTGGTCTAACTCTGTGTTCTTCATTTATTTTGAAGACAAGCTGACGCACCAGTACTACACCAGAGCCAACTCTTCAAAGTTAATGGATCACCTTGAGGAAGAAAACAGAGAACTCAAGGAGGAAGTGGCTAGGTTGCCTGCCTTGATGGAGTCATTCCTAGCCGCCCAAAGCTAGTCTTCTCCAACGCCTTCAACTCCTCCCTAGAGGACGGTCATTTCAGAGGTAGCTTCCTCTACCGTGCCTGCTGCCACCGCTCATTTCGCTCTGTTTGCTATGCCAGCCGGGTTTCCCTGGGGGATGCCCGCGAATTTTGTTCCAGAAGGTCTCGCCCCTACCTTTGCTTCTCTGTCGGCATCTAGCCCGGTCCTTGCTGTGCCACCTCCAGTTGTGCATACTTTGCCGAGAGTTGATGATACCATTTATCACTCTGAGCCGTCTGAGGGCCCAGATGTCTATGAAAAAATGGATGTTATGAATGACTAATTCCTTGAGCTTCGCAAGGAACTGAAAACTCTAAGAGGGAAAGACCTCTTCGGTAAATCTACTGTTGAGTTATGCCTCATGCCAAATGTCAAGATTCCCATCAAGTTCAAAGTGCCTGACTTTGAAAAGTACAAAGGAAACACTTGCCCGCTCAGCCATCTTGTGATGTACGCACGCAAGATGTCAACTCAGACCGACAACGATCAACTCCTCATCCACTACTTCCAGGACAGCATGTCCGGTGCCGCATTAAGATGGTATATGGGCTTGGATAGTGCGAACATTCGCTCCTTCAACGACCTTGGCGAAGCTTTCATCAAGCAGTACAAGTACAACGTTGATATGGCTCCCGATAGGGACCAACTGAGGGCTATGTCCTAGAAGGAGAAGGAAATTTTCAAGGAGTACGCCCAGAGGTGGCCTGAACTGGCTGCACAAATTGTGCCCCCGCTCGAAGAGAAAGAAATGACGAAGATCTTTCTGAAGACTTTAAGCTCTTTCTACTACGAGAGGATGATTGCTAGCGCTCCCTCTGATTTCATTGAGATAGTGAACACGGGGATGCGACTAGAGGAAGGAGTCAGAGAAGGACGCCTGACCAGAGAAGAAGGCTCTTCTGCCAAACGTTATGGGGAATTTTACAAGAAGAAAGAGGGAGAGGAACATGCCGTGTCTTCCCATGTCAAACAAAGAAGACCCTCTCTGAAGAGGAAGGCTGTGCATCCCTCCAGTAACCAGCACCAGGTGGCTCATATAGCACCTGCATTCCGGGAAAATCAACATTATCAGCATCAGAACCAGCAACAACAACATCAACAGTATCAACAACAACAACATCGTCCGCAACAGCAGGCCTACCAGCCTTGAAACAACAATCAAACCAACACTAGCTATGATAGGAAGAGGGTCACTTTTGAACCTATTCCAATGACTTATGCAAAGCTATATCCTTCATTAATTAAAAGGAAGCTGATTACTCCACGTGACCCACCTGCTGTACCGACCAACCCTCAGTGGTGGTACAAGCCCGAGCTTCACTGTGTTTATCATTCTGGTGCTCCCGGACATGATGTGGAGAATTGTTATCCTCTGAAGACCAAGGTTCAAGACCTTGTTAGAAGCGGTATTTTGTTTTTTGAGGACATAGGTCCGAATGTTAAGAAGAACCCATTGCCCGAGCATGGGAAATCTGCTGTTAACATGGTTCAGGGTTGCCCTGGCAAATACAAGGTCTGATATGTCAGCCATATCAGACAATCTTTGGATATAGTCATTATGAGCATGACCATGACAATTGTCGTGTATGCACTGTCAATGAGAGGCGATGTTGTCAAGTCAGGAAAGACATCCAAGAAATGCTGGATCAGGGTGTGATCGAGATACTTCAGAATCGTGATGAGGATGAAGTTAATGTTATATCCCTTATCTTCAAAATACTTGAGCCTTTTGTTGTCAAATATGATGGCAGCAGGCAGAAGGCCTCTCCTACTCTCGTTATCAAGCCAGTTGGCCCTGTTCCATACTCTTCAGATAAGGCCGTTCCCTACAAATATAATGCGGTTGCATTAGAAGATGGGAAGGAGGTGCCTTTTCCCTCCACCTCTGTTACAAGTATCTCTGACGTCAGTGGTTTGACCCACAGTGGTCGTGTTTTTTCGGCGTCGCCGAAACCCCATGAAGACGTGTTGAGAAGAAGAACTGATGTTGTTGATAATGCTGCCCGTCCTGTGGGGACTTCTTATTCTTCTCCGAATCCAACACTTGCTGTTGATAGACCTGCCGTTGTCGCAAGAGCTCCTGTCCCGGTTGGCCAGAATGGCATATTGAGAGAGGAATGTGATGAGATGATGAGGCTAATTAAGAGGAGCGAATATAACGTTGTTGATTAGCTGCTTCAAACTCCATCAAAGATATCTGTGATGTCTTTGTTGATGAACTCTGAGCCACACTGCAAAGCTTTGCAGAGGGTGTTGGACGTGGCATACGTGGATAACGATGTCACGATAGAACAGTTTGATAGCATTGTTGTAAACATAACTGCTTGTAATAACTTGAGCTTTTGTAATGCTGATCTTCCCAAGGAGGGAAAAGACCACAATTTGGCTCTACACATTTCCATGAACTACAAGGATGATGCCTTATCTAATGTGCTGGTAGACACATGATCATCGCTAAATGTGTTACCAAAATCCACTCTGGCAAAACTTTCTTACCAGGGGCCTCCCATGAGGCAAAATGGAGTGGTTGTGAAAGCTTTTGATGGATCCAGGAAAACAGTGATTGGCGAAGTTGAGCTCCCAATCAAAATTGGACCTAGTGATTTCCAGATCACTTTCCAGGTCATGGATATCCACCCATCATACAGCTGCTTGCTTGGCAGACCATGGATTCATGAGGTAGGCGCCGTGACATCCACCCTACACCAAAAGTAGAAGTTCGTTAAGAACAAGAAGTTGGTGGTAGTAGGGGGAGAGAAGGCTCTCTTGGTAAGTCATTTGTCTTCCTTTTCTTATATAGACGCTGAGGATGAGGTTGGGACTCCGTTCCAAGCCTTATCTATTGCTGAGCCTTCTAAGAAAGGAACTTCTTCACTTGCGTCCTGCAATGATGTGAAGTTGGCCATTGAGCATGGCGCAACTACTGGTTTAGGACAAATGATTAAGCTAGAAGATAATAAATCCTGGGCTGGCATATGGTACTCTTCAGGCACTTTCAATGAGCGCGGTTTGTTCCAGAGTGGCGATTTCATCCACACGGTCGAAGACCAGGAGGCTGCTGCTATAGTGGAAGATGATGCAGAGGAAGATTCTGGCAACTTTGTCATCCCTGGAGGGATCTGCAATAATTGGGTCGTTGTTTATGTTCCAACAGTTGTCCATAAGTCCACGTAATGTTCATTTTGTTTAAAAACCCTTCTCCCATGCCAAAAGGAGAAGTGATGACATTGTTGGCACATTAATAAAATGATATTCATTCAATAATTACATGTTAAATGTTTTTTTTTCAAATTATTTTCCCTTTTTGCTTTTTGCATGAAATTGGTGATCACCAAAAAACCCTAAAAAGAGAATAAAATCAATCTTTTCATCTGCATAATGATTTGTTTGAATTCTGAAATCTCTTTTATACTCAAAATCATTATGTAGGTTGGTCAAACCCATTGAACATAATGATCCAACACCATCTCCCAACTTTGAGTTCCCTGTATTTGAGACAGAAGAAGATGATGTTGAAGAGATTCCTGATGAGATTACCCGTCTGCTTGAGCGCGAAGAGAAGATCATCCAGCCGCATCTCGAGAATCTGGAAACAGTCAACTTGAGGTATGAAAATTGTGTTCACGAAGTGAAGATTGGGGAACTCCTGGAAGAGTCTGTTAAGAAGGGGTTGATTGAGTTGCTACGAGAATATGTCGACGTCTTTGCTTGGTCATATGAAGACATGCCTGGTCTAGATACTAATATCGTGCAACATTTCCTGCCTTTGTAGCCTGAGTGTGTGCTTGTGAAGCAGAAGCTCAGAAGAACTCATCCTGATATGGTAGTGAAGATTAAAGAAGAAGTTTAGAAGAAAATCGATGCGGGGTTTCTGGTGACTTCTACATATCCTCAATGGGTGGCCAATATTGTGCCCGTGCCTAAGAAAGATGGAAAAGTCCGAATGTGTGTGGACTATAAAGACTTGAATAAAGCTAGTCCGAAAGATGATTTTCCTCTACCACATATTGATATGTTGGTAGATAATACAGCTAAATTCAATGTCTTCTCATTTATGGATGGATTTTCCGGTTATAATCAAATTAAAATGGCTCCCGAGGATATGGAGAAGACAACATTCATCACACCTTGGGGAACATTCTGTTATCGAGTGATGCCCTTCGGTTTGAAAAACACCGGAGCCACGTATCAACGAGCTATGACTACCTTGTTTCATGATATGATGCACAAGGAGATCGAGGTGTATGTTGATGATATGATTGCAAAGTCGAGAACAGAAGTTGAACATGTAGACCACTTGTTGAAGCTTTTTCAGCGTTTGAGGAAGTACAAACTCCGTCTAAATCCGAACAAGTGTACATTTGGAGTCCGTTCCGGCAAGTTATTTGGCTTTATTGTCAATGAGAAAGGTATTGAAGTTGATCCTGCCAAGGTCAAAGCAATAAAAGAGACGCCTGCGCCCAAAACTTAGAAGCAAGTCCGAGGTGTTCTTGGCCGCGTGAATTATATTTCCAGATTTATATCCCACATGTCTGCCACATGTGCGCCTATATTCAAGCTCCTCCGGAAATATCAGTGTCATGATTGGACCGAGGATTGCTAGAAGGCTTTTGACAGTATTAAAGAGTATCTGTCTGAGCGTCCGATTTTGTCTCCGCCCGTGGAAGGGAGACCCTTGATTATGTACTTAACCGTTCTTGAAGACTCTATGGGTTGTGTATTCGGTCAGCAAGATGAATCAAGGAAGGAAGAGTATGCTATATACTATTTTAGAAAGAAGTTCACTGATTGTGAGTCTCGATACTCAATGCTTGAGAAGACATGATGTGATTTGGCTTGGGATGCTAAACGCTTACGTCAGTATATGTTAAATCATACGACTTGGTTGATATCTAAAATGGATCCAGTCAAGTATATCTCTGAGAAGCCTGCTTTAACTGGGAGGATTGCCCGTTGGCAGATGCTGTTGTCTGAGTATGATATTGAGTATCGAGCTCAGAAAGCTATTAAAGGTAGTATCTTGGCTGACCACTTGGCACATCAACCAATTGAGGATTATCAGTCTGTTCAGTACGACTTCCCTGACGAGGAGATTCTGTATTTGAAAATGAAAGATTGCGATGAGCCTACGCTCGATGAAGGGCCAGAGCCTGGTTCCCGATGGGGCATGGTGTTTGATGGCACTGTAAATCAATATGGAAATGGTATTGGGGTAGTGATTATTACTCCTCAGGGCACACATTTTCCTTTTACAGCAAGGCTAAATTTCAAATGCACGAATTATATGGCGGAGTATGAGGCCTGTATTATGGGTTTGGAGGAATGTATTGATCTCAGGATCAAGCATCTTGATGTTTATGGTGATTCGGCCCTTGTTGTTAATCAGATTAAGGGTGAATGGGAGAGAATCAGCCTGGCCTCATCCCATATAGAGATTATGCGAGGAGGATTTCAACGTTCTTTACTGAAGTTGACTTCCATCATATTCCTCGAGATGAGAATCGGATGGCAGATGCTCTTGCTACACTTGCTTCGATGATTGTGGTGAAATTCTGGAATAAAGTCCCCAATATCACTGTGATGCGCTTGGATAAACCAGCTCATGTATTTGCAGTTGAAGAAGTAAAAGATGATAAGCCATGGTATTATGACATCAAATGTTTTCTTCAGAGTCAGATCTACCCGCCTGGGGCATCTGTTAAAGATAAGAAGACTGTGAGGAGATTATCAGGCAGTTTCTATCTCAATGGTGATGTGCTTTATAGGAGAAATTTTGACATGGTTCTGCTCAGATGCGTGGATAGACACGAAGCAGACCTGTTGATGACTGAAGTCTATGAGGGTTCATTTGGTACTCATTCCAATGGACATGCCATGGCCAAGAAGATGTTGAGAGCAGGCTACTATTGGCTGACAATGGAGTTTGACTGCTGCAAATATGTGAAGAAATGCCACAAGTGTCAGATTTATGCGGATAAGATCCATATTCTCCCGACACTTCTGAATGTTATTTCCTAACCATGGCCTTTCTCTATGTGGGGAATTCACATGATTGGCATGGCAGAGCCAAAGGCGTCAAAGGGTCACCGTTTTATTCTCGTAGCTATTGATTACTTCACCAAGTGGGTTGAAGCGGCATCATATGCAAATGTGACCAGGCAGGTGGTTGTGAAGTTTATCAAGAATCAACTCATATGTCGTTATGGTGTGCCAGACAAGATCATTATTTATAATGGATCTAACTTGAACAACAAGATGATGAAAGAGCTGTATAGAGAGTTCAAGATTGCACATCATAATTATTCTCCTTATAGACCCAAGATGAATGGGGCTGTTGAAACTGCTAATAAGAACATCAAGAAGATTATTCAGAAGATGGTTGTTACGTACAAAGATTGGCATGAGATGTTTCCATTTGCTTTGCATGGCTACCGTACATTTATCCGTACTTCAACAGGGGCAACCCTTTTCTCTCTTGTTTATCGCATGGAGGTTGTGCTCCCCGTGGAGGTTGATCCCATCAATGAGATTCTTGATGGAAGCCAAGTTGACTGATACAGAATGGGTTCAGAGTCGTTATGATTAACTGAATTTGATAGAAGAGAAGAGATTAACTGCCATGTCCCATGGTCAGTTATATCAACAAAGGATGAAGAAAGAATTTGATAAGAAGGTCAAGCCTCGTATGTTCCGAGAAGGTGACCTCGTGCTCAAGAAAGTCTTGTCTTCCGCGCCCGATTCCATGGGCAAGTGGACTCCAAACTATGAAGGTCCATATGTTGTTAAGAGAGCCTTTTCAGGCGGTGCTTTGATACTTACAACTATGGATGGGGAGGATTTCACTCATCCTGTGAATTCAGATGCAGTCAAGAAATACTTCACCTAAAATAAAAAAACAGAATAGCTCGCTAGGTGGAAAACCCGAAAGGGCGACATAGGCAAAAATGAGCGTCTCGGTGGATTGAAAACCTGAAAGGGCGATCCAGGCAAAAGACAGAGACATGAAAATATATATATATATATATATATCCCGCTAGATTGAATACCTCACCTTGGGGAAATCTAGGAAAAAATTAGGGATTTGGCAAGTAACTGCATCCTGACAAGACTTTGTTCTTCAGATGTCATCTGTCAAAGATTCTCGCTCAGTCATCGTCAACTGAATCTTCAAATACATTGGATTCAGAGTGGGTGGAGAAATTGTCATTATGTTCAATGTAGCCCTTTTTCCAATATATATCACCAATTTCAAATTTGTAAAGATCCATGGAGTCTTGCCATTTGCAGACTACCATTCCATCAAATAAATTTGAGCCTTTATCCAATTCTTTGCACTCTTATTTGTTTCTGTTTAACAAATGTTTGCATGTTTTAATTAATAAATATCATTGTTTTAAACAAATAAGGTTTCTATATAAACTATCCTTAAACAAAGTGAACATTCACAATGACCGAAAGGATAATTGGGACATCTTCAGTGCTCTCCCAAGGATAGTAGGATCTCCAAAAGGGTAAGACATTTGTTCATATCCTTAGCGTATTTGTTATCCTCTCCATCATCTTTCAGGTTGTCTCCTCAGCAAGCGTAGAGAGAGGTGATACTTCACCAAATTCCCTAGAGAGTCTAGAGTTTTGGTCCTGAGATGTATACCTTTAAAGGTCCTCAGATCCCCAGAGAGTCTGAGTCTAGCATTTGTGTTTTATCAATTATATGGTTGTCACCCCTTGTATGGACTGGCCTAAAATCCCTTATAGATTGATAAAAATTGATATGATATCCCTTCGAGGAAGTTGGTTTTCCTTCTTTGTGATTAGAAATATCCCACAAAGTGAGCAGTGAATCCTCAGCATGAGTGGAAATTTTTAACAGGTTGGTTTGTAGCTTATCCCAGCGGATTCGCATACATTTTCCCCCCAGCAAGTTTGCTCACCACTCATCCTCAGTAGGGTTGCTCACATTAAACTTCCCCAGTTCAGTCATCAGCAATCTTTCCCAAGTGGAATTGCCTGATCAGAGCATGATATATTTGTTATCTCCTCCTCCTCAGCAGAGCTGGTGTTGAAGATATTTATTTCCTTCCCCGGAGGAGCAGTGGTTCTCTCTCCTTGGGAGAGACTGTTTCTTTAGCAGATATGAGGAAGTGTGTTGATTATTGGAACTTTTGTTTGGTTATTATTCCCCATAGAGTTTCATACCTTTCCTTGATAGATTCCCCAGTAGAGTTCTTCTACGATGGGAATCTTATCCGTGTTGAAATCCCTAGCGATGGCTATGTAGCTTCCCCAGCTGAGACTTTACCTGATCCAGGTTTAGCGTTGGAACATTGAGGAAGATGTGTTGTTTCCTTCCCCAGCGGAGTGTTTGCTTCTCTTTCTCCGCAACAGAGACTTTCCTTCAGTGGTTAGAAGTGAATGTTTGTTTGATGTGTTTCTGTTCGGTGGTTGTTCACCATAGAATTTTATATTATCCCCTGATAAGATCCCCAGTAGAGTTCTTCTATGATTGATCTTATCCATATCTCTGCGTATTGTTGAGGGATCCCCAGCTTTTGGTAGTTGTGACCTTTAGATGATCCCCAACAACGGTCTCTGATACCTAGTGATCCTACTTGTTCCCCTAGTAGTAGTCTTTTGTCCCCGGCAGCGACTCTGCTCGATCCTCAGCGGTGATTGGTGTTTTTTGGTATTTGCGGCTCCCCACCAGTTTGGAGTTTCTCCTGTGGACCTGGCCTTCTCTTTTGAGATGTTGTACCGGATGTCTGTCCATTGATTCTTGGACCTGTTTGTGTTAGATATGTCTGTTTGTCAGCATTTATCATACATAAACCATGCATATACATGCATAATCATAACATTCAGATATTCATGTTGCATTCTTTGCCATATATCTTTGTTTGTTATCTCCTGCTATTTGGAGGTACACATTTCCCCAAGCAGATGTTGGTGTCTGATCTCTCCATATAGAGTCAGCCCCATAGGTAGTAAGTGTCTATCTTTCCTTCTATATTCCCACTACGCCAAAAACTGGAATACACAGCGCACCTTAGAGGGTGCTTTCTTAAAGAAGCGCATTCTAAAGTGAAGAGAAAAATAAGGAGGAATAGACAGCGCACTTTAGAGGGCGCTTTGTTACAAAAGCGCCCTCTAAAGTGAAGCAAAAAAATAATGAGGAAATGGAGGGACACCAATAGAGGGCGCGTTTATGAAAGCGCCCTCTAAGGGTACCCTTAGAGGGCGCTTTTAAAAAAGCGCTCTCTAAGTCCATGTACATTTCCAGTTTATAAAGCGCTTTTGGAAAGCCTTAGAGAGCGCATTTAGAAGCGCTCTCTTAGGCCCCCTTTAGAGGAAATGGAGGGACACCAATAGAGGGCGCGTTTATGAAAGCGCCCTCTAAGGGTACCCTTAGAGGGCGCTTTTAAAAAAGCGCTCTCTAAGTCCATGTACATTTCTAGTTTATAAAGCGCTTTTGGAAAGCCTTAGAGAGCGCTTTTAGAAGCGCCCTCTTAGGCCCCCTTTAGAGGGCGCTTTTTTTACACAAGCACCCTCTAAGGTCCCCTTTATTTAACATTAAAATTATAACATATATACTGCATGTCTCTTTATTTTCCCTCTCTATATGCTATTTCGTTTACGTAACTGGGTTTTCTCTCTACTACGATTACTCTCGTCCTCCGTTCGTTCTCCCTCCCTCACCGTCGTCGTCGCCGTCGCCTTTTTCTGCTGCTGCGTTCACGTTCACTGAGTTATCTGCGTCCACCGTCGCTGTTCACTTTCTTCTCCATCGTTACCGTCACCTTGAAGGTATTTCTCTTCTCCATCGTTACCGTTCACTTTCTTCAGGTGTTTGATTAGGGCATTTTCTAAACTGAGTTTTACATTTTGTGCATTATGTTGATTAATGTTGTTTAGGGAAAACGAGCACTATATGGTGTTCATGAGCACCTTGTTGTAAGGTTTTTTATTTCTGATTGAAAACTGATGTCATTTGGAGTGTGTTTGAGCTTGTGCTTGGAAGTTTGATGATTATGGATGTAAGTTTGTTCATGTTCCAAACGCCATAAGTTTGCATTGGTCTTTTGTATGCAGTAGGTGTGTGTGAGTTTGTATTCAATAATGATGAAAAAAAGAGAGAGTTTAGATTGTTGTAACATGAGAGAAATGGAAGGTATATGAATGTGTTTTTTGTGTAGCTTCACGAATATGGTCATTGTCTTACTTGGGTCTTATTGAATCATTTCTATATTAAAGATAAAATGGCTAACCAAGACGATACCCATGACGCGAGTGGATCACGTAACAATGTTGAAAAAGAAATCAAACGAGGATTGACTGTTATGAAGTCAATCATTCGTGCAAGAGACAAGGGTGAAAAATTCGAAGTACATTAGAGTGCTGAAGACCAACTAATTGAGCCTAACGGTTCAATGTTGGCAAGTTACATTGGTTCCCTTGTTCGACAACATATTCCGATTACATGTGATAATTGGAGAAGTCCGGAATTGAAGGTTGGCAAAGAAAAAATATGGTCCGAGATACAGGTACTTACCATATATTATTATATGTTTTTTTTGTTGACTATTTGTTGACCATATATTGTTATAATATTACTTATAATAACACACTCCATTTGTATGTTTTTTAGAGATCCTTTCACATCGATGAAAGCCGGCAAAAATATTGTATTCAATTGGCCGGAAAAAGACTCCGAGGATTTCGATCCTTTTTGTCCAACAAATTTCTCAAGGATGAGGAAGGAAACTTTGTTGAAGCAGAACGACCAATGAAGTATGCGGAGATTATTTCAGCCGAAGAATGGGATAACTTTGTCGCCAAACGAAGAAACGAAAAATTCCATGTAATGTCTATTAATTATGGTATTATACAATTGTTAAGTTACTTGGTTATAATATGCCTTAAACTTTTTTATCCAGGAAGTAAGCGACAAAAATCGGAAAAGGGCATCAAAACCCGCGTATCCGTACAAAAAAGGGCGTACGGGATATGCACGGTTACAACAAAGAATTGTGAGTATATTCAAATGATATGAGCTTATACATTGTCACAATATGTTATAATTGATGATATTATAATCTGATTCAATTTGTAGCTAGCCGAGGAGAAAAGTGACGCAACATCTCTTCCGGAGCACGTATTGTGGAAGGCTGCTCGGGTTGGGAAGGATGGGGCTGTCGTTGAAGCGGTTCAAAATGTTTATGACGAATGTGTAAGTATATGTAACATTATTTCTTTAATTATATCGAAAATTTTGTTAGACATATAATTCATTTTTAATCTCCTCTAATAATAATTCAGGAGACTTTATCCCAAACCTTACCTTCAACCGAGGTCCAGGATTGCAGGAGCGTACTTAGTCGAGTACTAAATGTTCCTGAGTATTCCGGTCGTGTGAGGGGTAAGGGTTTTGGTGTGACTCCGTCGTCATTTTATAAAAAACCAAAAACAAAAAATCCTACCAACAAAGAGGTGATGGAGACCTTGGCGGAGTTAAAGGCACAAGTACTCGAACTGCAAAAGGAGAATGCAAGGTATAGAGAGGAAAGGTGCGGTTCCGAGGCAAAAGATACTAGTGACCGAGCTAGTATCAATTGTCAACCGAAATTTCCCGAGGTAATTATATATGTTATTATGAAATTAAAATAGCACTTTTTTACTTGACACATATGCACGTTAACAATAACATTTATTATTGGTTTAGGGCATTACACCTTGTCAGCTGTATCTATCGTCACCAACTTATCGCATAGTTGGCAAGGGAAAAGTGCACAACACTTCGGGTGAATTACTTCACCATAATCCCCTCCCGGTGGGATATATGAAAGTTTCGGTTGACCTTGTATTAGATACCGACGCGCTTCTACCATTACCTGACGTTGTTTCAGAGACAACGTTGATGCGAGATGCAGTCGGATCCTTTGTTGGATGGCCGTCAGATCTAATTTTCCCAGATGCCGAGGTATATATGTTCTAAATGATTATGAATATTTAGTATTCACATTTCAATTCATCTACAATTATGATATTTAATCAATCCTTATTACATGGTAATGTTAGACTCCTACAAGACCCACACATAAAGCTGGTAAAGGGATTTTAAGACGCATCGAGTCGGTTGCATCTCAAAAAGAGGTACAAATATATATACCCATTGAATTATATACGCAACGATTCTGTTGCATCACAAAAAGTCATGATCTAATTTATATGAATTTTTAGGTTCCCGGTCGAAAGTTGAAAAAAGTTGGTAACGATATTCCAACGACGTCCGGGACAAAATCTCAAATTATGATGCGTCTTGAGAAAATGGTGGAAGAGTCCGATATTATGCACGGCGCCATCCGTAGTGTAGATTTTGATGAAGGTGTTTTCGGAATTGCTCATTCCGAAATAATTGCAAAGGAGGACATGCAACAACTTTTTGAACACGAAGAATTGGGCATCGCTGTCATTCATACATACATATGGTACTCCGATCAATCTATTATTTACTTAGTTGAACAATTTATTTACACATTTCAATGAGTAGTCTAATGTTTATTATGTTTCTATTTAAGGTATATGTATGTAACATTGATGCGGGGAACTGAATTGTGTAACCGATTCAATTTTATTGCTGCTTCCCGTATCAACACAACGTTTATAACGAAAAATCCAACATCCGTAAAGAATGAACTAGTCGATAGATTCATGGCGGCCGGCGATAATACTACACCCAGTTTGTATTTTTTACCGTTTAATTCTGGCAACGGGTTAGATTTTCTTTCTAATAATTTCATTCTAATCTATGTATATCTTTTACGTAGAAAATTTTCATGCATCTAAATTTTTGTTTTATTTTACAGTGGTCACTGGGTGTTGGTTGCTATGGATCTTTTGAGACTAATGGTGTATTATCTCGATTCGTTATCGGGTGATTGGAGTAAATATCCGAGTATGAAGAAGACGGTTGACGCGTAAGTGAAATTCCCCTAAATATTCGTGTGTATTTGTATATTTAATTATGTCTGTCATATTGATCTCAATATACGTTTTTATTTTGTTAGGGCAATACTAAAATTTAGATCGAAAAAGAATTACCGTAATAGGAAGGACATTACCTGGGTCAGAGTTCAGGTATATATTAAGTATCTTATTTTTGCTTATAATAGTGTTTGTTTTTTTGCTTATAATAGTGTTTGTAAGAAATTAACTATATATATATTGTTTCTTTTTCTGTGTAGTGTCCTCAGCAAAACAATTCGATCGATTGCGGATTTGTTGTATTGAGATTTATGAGAGATATCATTGCGTTGAATCGTATAGACATCCCAAAAATGGTATGGAATAATAACTTAGGGTTTATTTTAATATTATCGGATATTTCATCTAATTTGTTAATAAATCATGAATATGTTTTATTCTCTTAATTGTAGTACTTTGAGGAATACAAATCTTACTCAAGAGCTCATTTGGATGAAATGAAGGATGAATTGTGTCAATTCATTGTTGATCAAAGAATCATATAGCTAGGTTGTATATTGTTGTACATATATGTATGGAATGTTGTTGTTGTATGCTGTTGTTGTATATATGTTGTATATTGTTGTTGTACTTTTACTAAATCATGAATATGTTGTTGTATATTGTTGATCAAAGAATCATATATTAATGTTGTATATATGGAGGATTAATGTTGTATATAAATGGATTCATGTTGTATATATCAATGGATTAATGGTGTATAACATTGGATTAAAGGATGAAATCAATATGAATTTTACACTTTTGCAGCATGCGAACAGGTTACCAATTAAATATCCACTGTTTTTCAAACAATTTTTTTTAAAATAACTAACACTTTAGAGGGCGCTTTCTGTAGGAAGCGCCCTCTAAACACTTTACATTGACAACTTTAGAGGGCGCTTTGTCCAGAAAGCGCCCTCTAAACACTTTACATTGACAACTTTAGAGGGCGCTTTTTCCAGAAAGCGCCCTCTAAGGTGTCCCTTTATGGACCACTCCAGAGGGCGCTTTTTTCTGAAAGCGCACTATAATGTGGCCCTTAAAGGGCCATTTTAGACAGCGCTTTCTCCAGGAAAACAAAGCGCTGTCTTTACCTATGCCAGCGCCACTTTAGAGGGCGCTTAAAAGCGCTGTTATAGGCCAAAATAAGCGCCCTCTTTTCCCTTATTTGGCGTAGTGTCCCCATTGAGTTATGTCCTCGTGGATGATTATTGTTTCAGTTTCCTCCCAAAAAATATATTGGGATGGAGTTACTCCCCTGAGTTATATCCTCATTGGGTTGAGTCTTGTTTCATTGTGTCTCTCTAGTTTGTCCCTAGATTGACTCCTCTTGTTATTTCCCATGCAGTTCCCTGTGGTTCAGGTGACCAATTGCTCAGTAAACAGTAGTTTCTCATTCTCTCCCCAGTGATTGTTGCGGCCTTCTACCCAGTAAGCTGGTAGTTGTAAGTCCTATTTTTGTGGTTTTCTACCCAGTAACCGGTAGTTATAAACCCCATCTTATCCCCTTGCAAAGTTAATCCTTGATTTTGTTCATATTAACCGATGACAGATACTCTCACCCTTGGTTTTCTACCCAGTAACCGGTAGATGTAATCCCCTCTTTGTTGGTTATCTTTATCCAATATTCGGTATTGATATTCCTTCATTTTTTGAGTATACCACCCCGTAGCCGGTGATATATCTCTTGGATAATTTCTTTGATCAAGAAATTTATCCCCATCGAGCCATCTTTCATTTGCCCTTGTTTGGTAATAACAGTTTCTCCCCTTGATTGGCCATCATTTTATACCCAGTAGCCGGTATCCCGATGTCCTTTCTTTTCGGTTGTAGCGGGGTATTCGTTACCATTAGAGATATTGACTAAATCCAAGGTAAACCATA
This sequence comes from Lathyrus oleraceus, assembly GCF_024323335.1. Classification (NCBI taxonomy): domain Eukaryota; kingdom Viridiplantae; phylum Streptophyta; class Magnoliopsida; order Fabales; family Fabaceae; genus Lathyrus; species Lathyrus oleraceus. The sequence goes on from NC_066583.1 coordinate 403,452,157, forward strand.
AAAGTCGAGTCGCCACCGCACTTCTATTTATCCAAAGGAATGGTTAGAAAGCGAACAAAAAACTAAAAGTTTTATCGAATCAAAAACTAGTAAAAATGTCAGAGATCTGGGTAAGGGGGTTAGTTATGCAATGGGAAGGTTTTAAGCACCCAAAACATCCTAGGTACTCCTAGGGAGCCCTTTTCATAAGTGTTGTTCTAGTCTAAAGGGTGTAGGTATATCTAAAGTACTATTTACTAAAATGAAGGTTAAAAGAAAAAGACTCGCAAGGATGTCGCATCCACTGCCTACGTATCTCATATGAGTATGAGAATCAGAGTCTTCGTAGCTCAGCTACCTATGGGTTAAAGAGAAGTGTGTTCGGTAAGACGTCGCGTCTTATGCCTACGTATCTCATCTGGAATGAGAATCAGAGCAAAACGTAGTTCGGCTAACTACGGGAACAAGGGTCTCGATTGCAACTAGTGCAAGAGAAAGGGAAGGTCTTGATCGCAACGAGGGCAAGAGAAAAGAATCACAGAAAGTGCGAAAGCAAACAAGGATTAGTTGTTAGTCGTCAATCAAACTCGGTAAGACATCGCGTCTCGTGCCTACGTATCTCATCTGAACATGAGAATCCGAGTTGTCGTAGTTCGACTAACTAGGGATTAAGGATTTCCATCTGAACATGGACTTACAAAAGAGGACACCAGCTGTGTCAAAGGAAAGTGGGCAATATGTTCAACATCCTAGCAGTAGGTGTCGCAGCTCGCTGAATCGAGTCTTAGACAGTTACCTCTTTGCAATAGAACAGACTGACATGCCACAAGATCGAAGACGCACGTAAGGTCTAAAAGTGGGGAAGCTCTGCTCTAGAGTTGTCATGCAATATGGACCTATGTGTTAGGATTTACAAAGGGGAACATCTACCTAATGTTAGCATGCAAAGAATAGGGGAATTCTACCTATGTTATCATACAAAGGGTTCTACCTAATGGGTGCTACCTAAACGGAACAAGAGTCGATGGATGGCGCACGGAGAGGAGTTACAGATAAGGGTAGATGGCGATTCTGGAGGAAATCGACTTACAGGTAGATGGCGATGCCTGAGGCAATCGACTTACAAGAGGATGGATGAATGCGTGCTGGTTCTATTAAGTTTTGAAAATGATTACTCGACGTTGGATCGAGCTTTGGATCTTATTTTGAAATGGTTATCGGATGTTCGTTTTAATTCTTGTATTAACAGGTGACTAAAGAAATAAAGAAATAAATATTATACACTTTATGGGGGAGGGGTACATTTGTTATGAATGGGGATTGTTCATGGCAAACAAACAATAAGAATATATGCCTCATACATCATACAAGTATGCAACAGTTATCAATCAGATCGGATAAATAAATAATATATAATCAAACCAAAGAATCAAATAATGGAGAATTTAAACCATGCATGGGAGTATGAACATTTTAAATAATCAAGCAATAGAAAGCATGAATGAGAGAAACAAGTATAAAAGATAACAGATGAAAATACACACACGAAGGGTCCACTGAATAATTTAATCAGGAGATGAGGTAAGGACCAAATAAAATCAAGGTAAAAGGCCTCTAATACATGGCATATGAGATGAACAAGGGAGGATCAAAAGATCTCTTCAATTGCCATAAGCAATCCCTAAGTCAAACATCGATCATAAAGAAGTCAACTGATAATTCAAGTCAATTTAAAAAATAACAAATAAATAGAAAATTAATCAAGAAAATCATGAAAAATTAAACTTAATAAGGTGGGGTCAGGACATCATCATCCCCCAAAATGATTTTAAAAATAATGAAAATTGGCACGTGAATTAATTAAAACATAACAGAGGTCAAACCAAAAGTCAATTAATAAGACTAGGTTAGAAATAAATCAAGAATAAATAGTAAATTAATCAAGAAAATTATGAAAAATTAAAATAAATAAGGTGGGGTCAGGACATCTTTATCCCCCAAAAATATTTTAAAAATAATGAAAATTGGCACGTGAATTAATTAAAATAAAACAGAAGTCAAATTAAAAGTCCACCAACCAAACTAGGTCAAAAATAAATCCAAAATAAATTGAAAATGTGAAATAAAATTCCAAGAAAAGGTCAGGTTAACCATGAGACCGTGGTAAACCTTCATTCCAAAAATCAAAGGCTAACAATAATTTTAAGTCATAAAAATAAAATCAATAAAAAAAAGTGTGTTAAAATGGACCATTTAGAATAAATAATTAAAATAAAATATTAATATTAAAAGAATACGAAAATAAAACTATATAAAATTAAATAAAACCTTAAGAAAAGTGAAAAAGATTTTGGGATAATTTTATGGACGAAGAAAATATTTTAAATAAGAAAAAGAAATATGAAAATGGAAGGATTAATGGTGATGAACATGGTAAGCAAGCGTAGATATATCAAAACATGGTCATGGAAGAGATGATTACCTAATGGAAAATAGAAGTGGAATGGAATCTGATATATGATGAAGCTTTACCTCCTTGCCACAAAATTCCAATGCCCCTTTAGGGTTAGGGTTTCAACTTCTTAAATAGGGTGGATTAGGTGTTCTCATGGGCTTTTTAATAAGTGATTTATCCATAAGAATAAAAGTGTGAAGTGAGGTGTAAAATGTTGTTATTTTGGGCCAAACTTAATTGAATGGATGTCCAGTGCATGGCCAAAAAAGGTAAAAAAAACGTGTCTGGTTTGTGCAGCATGCTTAGAAAATCTGATTGGGCCAGCCAGGCCCAAAATTTGCCTAGAAAATCAAGTCATGGTGCCCACTTTAAATGAATGTATCTCTCAAACCATGGATCCAAATGAGATGATTCCAAAAGGATGTGAAAGAGGACATGGCAAGCTACAATTTTTGTGAAGAAAGTATTTTCAAATAATGTCTTGAAGTGCAAGAAAACTGGCCAAGAAGTCTTGACAAATTTTGAAGATTTTGGACTTTGAAATTTTTCTAAGTGTCCTACCTTGATCAAATTTCACATGTAGGATCCCCTAGGCATGGATTTTGAGATTCCACTCTCAAAATGTCAGGAGTTGACTTTTCTGGCCCCATAGTTGACTTTTCCCAAACTGTCTGATTCCCGATTCCATTGATCAATTGAAGCACTTCTAGCTCAAATAAAGAGCTGATTTTTTGTATGTAGACCCTTGTGGACATATGGAGGGCCATGGAAAAGAATTTCACCCAAAGAATCAGAAATAAACTGATTTTATACCAAACCCTAGTTTTAGGGCAAAATGATTAGGAACTGATTGCACTGATTGCCAATGGATCTTTCTGAGATAATTATGAATCTTCCTAGGCCAAGATGCCTCTCTAATCATGACATGGATGAGCTCCTCTACTTCCAACCAAACATTGCCTGTTGCAGGTAGCCATGAAACCCTAATTTTTGATTAAATCCAGATGAACACTTTGATAACTTTGAATCTTTCACTAATGAACTGAGGACCAAAATAAGATACTTGGACCCCCCCTGAGACCCTTGAGACTTGTATACTTAGAAAATGAAGTCCAATTCTCAATCTTGCTTTGTGTGGGTTCCTTCTGTTAAGGAGTGATCGATCAAAACCTGATCTCCATGTCACTAATGCAGTATGCAATGAGTATGACCTAATATGATGCTAATAAAGTGTAAAACATAATCCCATGCTTCCAGGAAAAATGAAGGGTAAATTTTGGGGTATTACAGTTGCCCCTATTCAATTAACTTGAAATCCGAAAGGAAGATAGCAACGACTTTCGCACTTTCGAGGTATCAAGTGATTGAATACGATAAAAGCCCGAAAATTTACACTGAAGTGAAAAAATGAAGTAACAATGCCTGTCAGAATCGACAGAGAGGTGGTCTTGATCTGAGCATCAACAAAGAATCCTTCTGGTACGGTGAGAGTCGGTTTGAACACCGAAACAAGGAATGTCAGTCTGAATACCAAAATAAATGGTAACACAGAAATAACCATGGCCTGAATGCCGCTCATCAATCTGAATACCGGAAATGACTTTGATCTGAGCATCGGACGATACTTGATTATCAAACATCAGTCTGAACACTGGGAAACTGGCCTGAATGCCACTTCGGTCTGAATACCGGAAAACTGGCATGAATGCCACAAGTTGCATCGACCTGAATGTCGGAAACTTCTTCGATCTGAACATCGAAAGATATTAGATTATCAAACATCGGTCTGAACACTGGGAAACTGGCCTGAGTGCCACAAGCTGCATCGACCTGAACGTCAGAAACTTCTTCGATCTGAACATCGGAAAACTGGCCTGAATGCCACTTCGGTCTGAATACCGGAAACTTGGCCTGAATGCCACAAGTTGCGTCGACCTGAATGTCAGAAACTATTTCGATCTAAACATCGGAAAACTGGCCTGAATGCCACTTCGGTCTGAATACCGGAAACTTGGCCTGAATGCCACAAGTTGCGTCGACCTGAACGTCGGAAACTTCTTCGATCTGAACATCGGAAAACTGGCCTGAATTCCACTTCGGTCTGAATACCGGAAACTTGGCCAGAATGCCACAAGTTGCGTCGACCTGAACGTCGGAAACTTCTTCCATCTGAACATCAGAAAACTGGCCTGAATGCCACTTCGGTCTGAATACCGGAAACTTTCATGCCTGTCAGCATCGGCAGAAATAGGGAAAATAATAATTGAGGCGGCGCGTGGGCCAACTGCCCCTGCTGGGAATAATAAAGATAAGTCATGAACAATCTTCAGTCTGAGTACTGGAAACAACTTCTGGCTTATCACTTGGGATACCAAGAATGCCTTATGCTTTACATGCGTATGTTTAAATTTTTCAATGGTGTAATGCTCCATGAAAATGGAAATGCTACGTAATTTGGGAGGATGCAATGCAATATGATTCTACATGCAGGGATGCGAAAGGCTTGATTAGAGAGAACGCCAAGCTAAGGCAAGGAATTCTGCTGGGGAAATGATCACCATCTTCTGGACCCTGGTAAGGTTGTTGGAGATGCACGGTATTCTGGCAAATAACAAAATACCGAGGCTCTGACTGGGGAGAGAATGGCACTGAAAACTTGCTGTTGAGGAAAGCGATAGTGGTTTTGGCAACTATAATCTGCGAGAGAGACGACTCAGTAGGGGAAGAAAACACCGATACGGTACCGAGATTCTACTTAAAGGAAAGAGACCATGGGTCTAGCATCGAGATCGTCGATCTGGCATCGAACTCTGAGGAGCAGCCGCTTCTGTTGGGAAGATACAGTCTGACACTGTCAACTCCGCTGGGGATATACAGTCTGACACTGTCAACTCTGCTAGGGATATACAGTCTGACACTGTCAACTCCGCTGAGGATATACAGTCTGACATTGTCGACTCTACTAGTGATATACAGTCTGACACTGTCGACTCTTCTGGTGAATGTATAATCTGAAACAAATGCTTGGGGAAGTACAACAGTGAGAGCTTGCTGGGGATTGAAGGATCCAACGCTCAAACCAACTCTGCAGGGATAAGATACCAAATTCCAACTGTTGAGGAAAAACATCCGCGATCATTTGATGGGGACCTTAAGGAAATGCCCCAAGTGTACCTGTTCTGAATAGACGATCCGAAGCACTTAAAGTTTACAGAAATTTTCAATGTTTATTAAGCACGTACCTGTAAAGCTCTTATGTTTCATGATGCAATGTTTATCAAAAATTCGGACGTCATTTTTGCAAACAAAACAGTAAAATGAAAATGAACACAGAGATGTACGGAATAACATGATTTTATTGGTTGAGTGGCCTCTGAATAGGTATTTACATCAGGAAGCAATCCCTGGAAAGAGGTAATTGCACAACAGATAAAAATAGAAATTAATCTAATCGAAATGTGAAATGGATTTCTATCGGGTTCCAGTTCTGCTATGGTTCGCTCGTTTTCAAGATCCTCCAGATGATCAGCTTTATGAGAAAGGTGATTGGACTGTTTCCTATCCTTCGGAAGTTTCCGGTTAACCACACGAGATGATATTCATAACTACTCAGAACGCAACCATTCGCTTAATCCCTAACTTTTGCCTGGATCGCCATTTCGGGTTTTCAATCCACCGGGATACCCATTTTTTCCTAAGTTCCCCTTTCAGGTTTTCAACTTACCTGGTGTACAATCTTTTCATTTTTTAATCCCTAACTTTTTCCCGAACCTTTTTCATTTTCTTGGTTCGCCGGGATGCCCATTTTTTTGCCTGGACTATTCTTTTTATCGTCCAGCGGGTCTATTTTATACGAAGTATTTTTTTAACTGCGTCTGAGTTCACAGGGGAAGTGAAGTTTTCACCATCCATAGTTGCAAGCCTTAAGGCTCCACCATCAAAAACCTTGGTGACAATATACGGTCCATCATAGTTAGGAGTCCACTTGCCCCTGTGATCTGTCTGAGGAGGAAGGATCCTTTTCAACACTAAATCTCCGACTTGGAAGCATCGAGGACGCACTTTCTAATTAAAGGCTCTCTTCATCCGACTTTGATACAACTGCCCATGAAAAATGGCTGCCATTCGCTTCTCTTTGATAAGACTCAACTCATTGAACCTTGTCTGAATCCATTCAGCTTCGTCTAACTTGACATCCAACAGGACTCTTAGAGAGGGATCTCCACTTCAACGGGTAGGACTGCTTCCATACCATACACAAGGGAGTAAGGGGTTGCCCCGGTCGATGTACGTACTGAAGTACGGTACCCATGCAAGGCGAAGGGTAGCATCTCATGCCAATCTCTGTACGTAACGACCATCTTCTGCACAATCTTCTTTATGTTCTTATTTGCTGCCTCAACAGCATCGTTCATCTTAGGACGATAAGGGGAAGAGTTGTGATGTTGAATGTTAAAGTTCTTGCACAACTCTTTCATCATTTTGTTATTGAGATTAGAACCATTATCAGTAATGATTCTTTCGGGAATCTCATAATGACAAATGATTTCTTTCTTGACGAATCGGGCAACCACATGTCTGGTGACCTTCGCAAATGACGCTGCTTCGACACACTTGGTGAAATAGTCGATGGCAACAAGGATGAAGCGATGCCCATTGGAAGAAGTCGGCTCAATCTTTCCAATCATATCAATGCCCCACATAGCAAACGGCCACGGCGAAGACATCATATTTAGAGGATTGGCGGCACATGCACCTTATCAGCATAAATCTGGCATTTATGAAACTTCCGAGCATATTTTAAACAATCAGATTCCATGGTCATCTAGTAATAACCCGCTCTCAACAATTTCTTAGCCATTGCATGTCCGCCGGCATGAGTACCGAAGGAGCCTTCATGAACTTCTTGCATTAACATGTACGCTTCGTGTCTATCCACGCATCTGAGCAAAACCATGTCAAAGTTCCTCTTATACAGCACATCGTCTTTGTTCAAAAAGAAACTGCCTACCAATCTTCTCAAAGTCTTTCTATCATTATTGGATGCCCCTGCAGGGTACTCTTGATTCTTCAGAAAGCACTTGATGTCGTGATAACAGGGCTTATCATCAACTACCACTTCGGCAGCAAGCACATACGCGGCCCTATCAAGGCGCATAACATCGATCCTGGGAGCATAGTTCCACCGAATCACCTTGATCATGGAGGACAGAGCAGCAAGAGCATCTGCCATCTGGTTCTCATCACGAGGTATATGATACAACCTTACTGTTGTGAAGAAAGTCAACAGTCTTCTCGTGTAGTCTTTGTAGGGGACCAGATTAGGCTGGAGAGTATTCCAATCACCATTCACTTGATTGATCACTAGAGCTGAATCTCCGAAGATGTCCAGAGTCTTGAATCTCAAATAAATGGCTTGCTCGATACCCAAGACACATGCTTCATACTCAGCTTCATTATTGGTGCACTTGAAAGTCAGACGAGCGGTGAAAGGCATGTGGGCACCTTTCGGAGTGGTAATGACAGCACCTATTCCACTTCATTTGGCATTGACGGCCCCATCAAACATTAAAGTCCACTTTTCATTTGGATCAGGTCCCTCCTCAACAATTGGCTCTTCACAGTCTTTCATCTTGAGGAACATGATGTCTTCATCCGGAAAATCAAACTTCATCGGCTCATAATCATCAATCGGCTGCTGAGCAAGATAGTCTGACAGAATACTCCCTTTGGTGGCTTTCTGGGATGTATACTGGATGTCGTACTCTGTCAGTACCATTTTCCAACGAGCAACCCTTCCAGTGAGAGCAGGCTTCTCAAATATATACTTAACTGGATCCATTTTGGAGATCAGTAAGGTTGTGTGAGTCAGCATGTATTGTCTCAATCGCTTAGCAGCCCATGCAAGTGCACAACATGTCTTTTCAAGCATTGAGTATCTCGACTCGCAATCTGTGAATTTTTTACTCAGGTAGTAGATGGCATGCTCTTTCCTACTTGTCTCGTCGTGTTGACCGAGAATACAACCCATGGAATTATCGAGTACTGTCAAATACATAATCAGCGGTCTCCCTGGGATTGGAGGCATAAGGATAGGAGGATTATACAAATACTCTTTTATTTTTTCGAAATCCCTTTGGCAATCATCATTCCACCTGATAGCCTGATCTTTTCTCAATAATTTGAATATTGGCTCACACGTGGCTGTTAGGTGAGAGATGAACCTTGCAATGTAGTTCAACCTTCCTAAGAAACCACGAACTTGTTTTTCTGTTCTTGGCTCAGGCATTTCTTGTATCGCTTTCACTTTCGCCGGATCCACCTCAATCCCTTTTTCACTAAAAATAAAACCCAACAGTTTTCCAGATCTCACCCCGAAAGTACACTTGTTCGGATTAAGCCTCAGCTTGAATTTCCTCAAACGCTCAAACAGTTTCTGCAAATTCACCAGATGTTCTTCTTCCGTCTGAGATTTGGCAATCATATCATCAACATAAACCTCGACTTCATGATGAATCATATCATGGAAAAGAGTTACCATAGCTCGTTGATATGTTGCCCCAACATTTTTCAGACCAAACGGCATCACCTTGTAGCAGAAGGTGCCCCATGGGGTTATGAAAGTTGTCTTCTCCATGTCTTTTGGTTCCATCTTAATTTGATTATAGCCAGAAAAGCCATCCATGAAGGAGAATACCGAGAACTGAGCCGTGTTATCCACCAAAACATCGATGTGAGGTAATGGGAAATCATTTTGTTCAGATTCCGGTAGTCAACACACATCCGTACCTTTCCATCCTTTTTAGGTACTGGAACGATATTTTCAACCCACGGCGGATAATTTGTAACCGCTAGAAACCCTGCATCCAACTATTTTTGCACTTCTTCCTTTATCTTGACAGCCATCTCTGGTCTTATTCTTCTGAGCTTCTACTTGACCGGAGGACAATCCTCTTTGAGAGGAAAACAGTGTACCACAATGTGTGTGTCAAGCCCTGGCATGTCTTGATAAGACCAAGCGAAGATGTCAACATACTCTTGCAGCAATTCATCAACCCCTTCTTCACATTATCTTCCAAAGCAACCCCTATCTTGATCTCTCTCTTGACGTCCTCGGTGCCGAGATTAATCACTTCAACAGACTCTTGATGCGGTAGAATGACCCTTTCCTCCTGTTTTAATAACCTGGCAAGTTCTTCAGGGAGTTCACAGTCTTCATCACCCTCTTCTTCAGCTTGAAAGATTGGATTTTCAAAGTCGAAGCGAGCCATAGCAGAACTGTTATAAATAGGATCCGGTGACGTGCATCTGCATGAGTGATGGTATGTGCTTATGAGTGTGAACAAGAAGTGGAAACTAAACAAAACATTGCCAAAATATTTTTTTGATTTTTTTGAAAACTGCAAAAATAGAAGGACAGTGAACAAAATATTTGAATGCAAAAAGACATCCTTTATTTATGATAAAAAATGCAGGTATCCAGATAGATGAGCCCTACAATGAGTCATCACGCCCTGGGCGGAACGTAAGACTTGGATATGCATGAATAAACAAAGAAAATTACTCTTTAAGAAGAGTGACTTGGATAATCTCTTCAGAAGACCAGTTGCGGAGAACTTCACCCGGGACCCTTGGACGCACCCAGTTGTCAATGTCGCAATCACTATCCTCATCTTCTTAGTTGATTGCAGAGATCTGGCCAACATATTTGACTGATTCGACTTCTCCTTCGACCATTAGGAGTCGGCGCAAAGTTAATGGCCTTTGAATCAATAAGGTCCTGAACTACGTGCTTAAAAGCTTTGCAGTTCTCAATAGTGTGGCCAGGTGCCCCAGAGTGGAAATTACACCTAGCATTTGCGTCATAACCCACTGGAAGCCTGCCAATGGGAGGAGCCAAAGTGTGTAACTGCACAAGTTGCAAATGTTGAAGGTTGGGAAGCAACTGGGCATACGACATCGGAAGAGTGTCGAAACGCCTATCCACCATCCTCAGTCTCTGCTGATAAGCAGGTCTGTTACCCTGTTGTTATTGGTATTGATTTTGTTGACGTTGAGGTTGTTGTTGTTGCACTGGTGCTGCAGCCGGAATGGTCACTGGTGCAACATAAGGTTGTTGATGGTAATTCTGAAAGTTATTCCTCCGGTTACCCCTGTTCTGATAAGAAGATATGGCATTTGTATCCCCTTCTCTCCTCTTTTGTCCTCTTAAGAACGGCTTCTTTGACCCCGAAGATGATCTAACCCCATTTTGGATCTTACATCTCTTTAAGTAATTCTCCGCCCTCTCACTAGTAGAGACCACATCAGCAAAATTCGAGGCGTTGCAACCCACCAGACGCTCCAAATAAGATCCAGGCAGTATGTTCATAAACATGTTGGCCATCTCTTTTTCCAACGTCGGAGGCTGAACACGGGAAGCCAACTCTCTCCAGCGTTGAGCATACTCTTTGAAGCACTCGTTGCTCTTGAGAGATAGATTCTGGAGCTGAGTCCTGTAAGGTGCCATATCCGTATTGTACTGATATTGCTTCACAAAGGCCTCAGCCAAGTCTCTCCAGAAGCGAATATGGGCTCTGTCCAGCCTCATATGCCACTCCAAGGATGCCCCCGCTAGGCTGTCCTGGAAGAAGTACATGCGCAGCTTCTCATCATCAGAATACGCGATCATCTTGCGGAAGTAAGCTTGTACATGAGTCTTCGGGCAAGAGTTGCCATTGTACTTATCAAACACGGGGATTTTGAATTTCGGCGGAACTCTCACGCCTGGGACTAGCCCTAAGTCAATAACATCCACACCAAGAGCATTCTGCCCTTCCACAGCTTTCAACCTCTCTTCCAGTCTCCGAAACATAGGGTCCATACCATGGCTCATGCCAAAGTCCTCTTGAAACAGGGGGAATTGATCCTCCTGATCATCATGGATGAGTTGTTGACCAAGGTTGCAATGTGGGATTGGGATAGACCCCGGTCCATTGGGTCCATTAGTCTCTCCAGCGGGAGGATCAGCCACAACCTCCGGTTGAGTAGTAGGGGGATTCCCCTGTACCAACAATCTAATCTCCTGCTATCCCTGAGCCACTCCTTGGACCACTTCCATGAACTGATTCATGTGAATCCTCATCTCAGCGAGCTCTGCTCGTAAACCTTCCATTGCTCTCTGTTGATTCCTTCGGGTACCCTATCGGTGAATGCCTGAGTCATCTATCGTAATAATGGAATACCAAACAAGATGAGCACACTGCGGAGGTACCTGTTATGCAAGACATGCTAATGAATATGCAAATGCAATGACATGTTTATCAATTTCAAAGGGTATTCTACCCCTTGATTCCAGTCTCACATTAGATAAACAGTGTAAGAAAACCCCAACTAGAATCAAGAAGAAGATATAAACCCCTAGGAATAGATAAACATGATGCATGTAATGCTTATGATTTAATTTTTATATCAAAGGAACTTTAGAGTCTTATTTGCAAATTTTGGAAATATTAAACGTTTATCACATACGAAAATATCACGTCAATTAATATTTGGAAATGTTTTTATGCCAAAGAAGTACAGTCTTGGTAACCAAATACAATACAAGAGAGAAGGAAAATGAACATCCTATGGATCCCTAAAAGCAATCGTCCAAAGCCCTCGAGACCGGAAGATAAGCTGCACGAAGCCTCTTCACCTCCCTCTCATAGGCTGCCTCCATATCTGCCTTCTCTTTCGCGAGTCGATCATACTTCCTCTTCCAAAACTTGGAAGACTGAGGAAGTAGAGAAGTCAATGCGTCATCAGAATCATCAATAACCTGGTGCTCAAGGAACTCTATCAAAGCATCCTTCTCTCTGATCTGCTGAAGCCACTCCTCTCGTTCACGGATCCAAGCACGCGAACGGTCTTTGTCTCTCAACTCCTCTACTCCTTGGCTAGGGAGGGTTGAAGGCCCAGCCACAACCAAAGGTGTGGGTCTTGGATACTCATAAGGCATGAGGTACTCGGAAGCTCTCCTCCTAACCCAAGAGGTATAGGGTTCCAAAGAGATACAGTTCTTCGGACCTAGCTCCTTCCTTCCTTTCTTATGGATCTTGCGCCAAGTTCGGACCATCCTGCCCTTCAAGCCTTGGGGATCTTTACCCTCCTGAAAGAACACACCCTCTAACAGAATGTTATTAGGTTTATCCTTTAGGGGGAACCCAAGCTGACGACGTGCCAAAATAGGGTTGTAGTTAATTCCACCGCATGTACCAAGAAGAGGTACATTGGAGAATTCACCACAAGAGTCGATAATCTGCACACCATCATATACACGGTTGTACCAAAAGATATCATCATTAGTGAGAGACATAAGTCTCGTGGACCATCGTAGACATCCTTTGTTCTCCTTGAGGGCGAGCGTCTGAGGCAAGTGCGAAATAAACCACTTGTACAACAGAGGCAAACAACACACAATGGTACCACCGCCCTTTGCATTCTTCATATGTAAAGAGAAATAAGTGTCACCCAACAGAGTAGAAATGGGATTAAGAGTAGAGAAAATCCTAATGGCGTTCACATCCACAAACTTGTCGATGTTGGGGAATAACACTAGCCCATAGATGAGAAGTACAAATATGGCCTCAAAGGTATCCTCACTCATGGCCTTCCCAAACATAGTAGCTTGATCAATGAGGAAATCAGACGGGAGACCTTGAATTCCACCTTTGGTAGTCATATGAGCACCAATAATATATTCATCTATACGCAACAGATCAGCAATCTCTTGAGAAGAAGGAACTCTCACCAAGCCACTGAACGAGAACTGGTCTAGGATAGGTATGCCCATAAGATAGGCATACTCCTCAAGCGTGGGCAAAAGCTGGAAATCCGGAAAAGTGAAGCAACGGTACAAGGGATCATAGAACTGCACCAACACACTCATTAGACCTTCATCCACTTGAGTAGCCAGAATAGACAGAAGCTTCCCATGACGAGCCTTGAATTCCAAGGGATCTAATACATAGGATGTCAAACTCCTTAACTCTCTCAAGTCGGGTTGTCTGAAACTGTACTTCTTCGTATTCCTTCTTTGCTTATCCATGTCTGAAAATTTGCAAATAGACCTCTTAAGTTCCTTGAAAGTTTTCTCATTGTTGATGATATGGATGTGTATGAATGCATGAATGCATGGATGCAACAATCACACTCAAGGATCAAGCAAAACACACCACACAAAGGTCATGGAATGGATCAAGTCTTCCTTAATATCAATCATCCATTTTGGTGGATTATGGTTTACACCTTATCAACACCCAAGTTCCATTGATATTAAGGATACACAAGAACAGATCAACCACGAATCAAGGGTTTGTTGCGAGTCGCGAGCATGGAGTCTTGGTTAAGAACCACCCAAAGGGAGTGTACTATGGTTAAACCTGACAATCATGTTCTACAAGAGATTCCCATAGTCATCATCCCATCTTTAGGATATTATCGGATAAACGACTACTCGGATTCCAAAAATATTCTCAAGAGAGACTTTTGTGAGTGTAGTATCGCGTAACAATCGTATCAAATCTTACACTTGAACGATCTTCGCACTACGTCCGAAAAATAGGCCAAGATGGGCGTGGTAAACTAAGGTCCTTGGCTTCTAAGGCATATATTGGAAAGAGTAATGCCTAACCACGAATACTCGTGTGACATTATTGATCCCAACATAACCTCCACCAAGTGAATGGGCTTGCAAGTTAACTTGCTAAGGAATAACTCCACACAAGTCAACAAGACTATGCCATTCTCCTATCCTAAGTGCACTCGAGTTCGGGTATGGAACTCATATCACGAAGATCACCAAGCATACAAGGAATTAATATTCAAACAATTCAATCATTACATACAATACAGTAATCCCAAATTGCACAAAAATATGTCACAAAGCAATATACCATACAATACAACAAATATGAAAAGTAGGAAAAACCCACTAGGCAAATGATATTCCCCAGCAGAGTCGCCACTCTGTAGTGGGGTATTCATTACCATTAGAGATATTGACTAAATCCAAGGTAAACCATTAAAGTCGAGTCGCCACCGCACTTCTATTTATCCAAAGGAATGGTTAGAAAGCGAACAAAAACATAAAAGTTTTATCGAATCAAAACTAGTAAAAATGTCAGAGATCTGGGTAAGGGGATTGGTTATGCAATAGGAAGGTTTTAAGCACCCAAAACATCCTAGGTACTCCTAGGGAGCCCTTTTCATAAGTGTTGTTCTAGTCTAAAGGGTGTAGGTATATCTAAAGTACTATTTACTAAAAGGAAGGTTAAAAGAAAATGACTCGCAATGATGTCGCATCCACTGCCTACGTATCTCATTTGAGTATGAGAATAAGAGTCTTTGTAGCTCGGCTATGTATGGGTTAAAGAGAAGTGTGTTCGGTAAGACGTCGCGTCTTATGCCTACGTATCTCATCTGGAATGAGAATCAAAGCAAAACGTAGTTCGACTAACTACGGGAATAAGGGTCTCGATTGCAACTAGGACAAGAGAAAGGGAAGGTCTCGATCGCAACGAGGGCGAGAGAAAAGAATCGCAGCAAGGGCGAAAGCAAACAAGGATTAGTTGTTAGTCGTCAGTCAAACTCGGCAAGACATCGCGTCTCGTGCCTAAGTATCTAATCTGAACATGAGAATCAGAGTTATCGTAGTTCGACTAACTAGGGGTTAAGGATTTCCATCTGAACATGGACTTACAAAAGAGGACACCATCTATGTCAAAGGAAAGTGGGCAATGTGTTCAACGTCCTAGCAGTAGGTGTCGCAGCTCGCTGAATCGAGTCTTAGGCAGTTACCTCTTTGCAATAGAACGGACTGACATGCCACAAGATCGGAGACGCACGAAAGGTCTAAAAATGGGGAAGCTCTACTCTAGAGTTGTCATGCAATATGGACCTATGTGTTAGGATTTACAAAGGGGAATATCTACCTAATGTTAGCATGCAAAGAATAGGGGAATTCTACCTATGTTATCATACAAAGGGTTCTACCTAATGGGTGCTACCAAAACGGAACAAGAGTCAACGGATGGTGTAACACCCTTCTAAATACCCCAAATTATTATAATTAAAATAACAATATATTCATCAGAGTAATTATGCCCCGAAGGGTGTCACACAATCATTTCACAAAATTATCAAAATGTCCTGTCATGCTCATTTATTTAATCAAAATAAGGTTTCTTTGCATAATTCGCAGCGGAATAAAATCCAACATCAATGTAAAACATGTAACACAATACATGTAAATCATTCAACCACAAATATCAAATCAATTAAGACATCCCCTCCCGATGTTACATCTATCAGAGCATGACCCATAAGAACTACTCTAGACTCCAAGCATTAGCTTCTATTCAACTCATTTCTCGTTACCTGAAAAATAGGTGTAAGGGTGAGTTCCTCAATCAATATAACAAGCATTATAGAACAACATGTAATGCTAAGTAATTAACACATTAATTCACCCTAACCAGACTACACACTCAGCAACGGCAGCATCCGTTCAAACATCATATTCAACAATAACATATAGCATATATATAATCTCAACCATACTCAACATTAACAACACAACACACAACACACATATAATACTGGAATACATCCATTCATATTATATGCCATACATTTATTATGCAATGAGACTCTATGCATGCGGTACCGACTATTTGTGAACATATAGTTCAACCTCACCGTCCAAATCCAGGCACGGCTACCAAGCTCACTAGTCCCACTCATTTGAGACATAGTGACTCACTCACTAATTCCTCACCATGGGAATTAGCTACCACCCCAAATGGGCCATGAAATGCACGCTAATCACCTAGCATGCAAACATCAACAACAACAATCAAATGATATACTCACTAATTCCTCACCATGGGAATTAGCTACCACCCCAAATGGGCCACAACATGCATGCTAATCACCTAGCAATGCAACATCAACAACAATCAAGAATAGACACATGCTCACACTCTAAGCCATAATACAGTCTATTCACAAACGTATACATTCACATCATCATGTATACCACCACACATTATCAACATAATTAATCACAAAAGCATATCATATCATGCCACATAATCAAACACAGTACTAGCCCGCTCTACTAATACCTATACCACTCAAAACAACAGGAAACGATCCCTACAACATCATATCTCAGCTAAGTACATCACTCAGCCTAAACAACCAAAAACTGCACAACAACAGTTCAGGAAAATCCCAACTCTGCCCATACGCGTACTGCCCATGCCATACGCGTATTGCCCAAACCTGGCTAACTCCATACGCGTAATGCCTACTCTCTTACGCGTATTGCGCAATTCCTCGCCCCACTCATACGCGTATCACCTGTCTCATACGCGTATGCTACGCGTATCAATCCCCTATTACGCGTACCAACAGAGACCATTTTACGTTCAAAATATCATCTTTTCCACTCATACGCGTAAAGCCTCCTCCATACGCGTACCAGCCAGCTCATACGCGTATTTCCTAGTGCCATACGCGTATGACCAGAAACCAGAACTCTCAGATCTGCTATGGCTTTCTCTGTTACGAAACCTATCCGATCCAACCTTCCACAGTCCAAATTACACAAAATAATCGTCCATATCATCTACACGAATCATATCCTATTCATCTTCACCAATCCTAACATTATCTCTTCTAATTCCTACGAATTCTTTTCAATTATCATCCAATTTCATTCATCCAATATTTCACAAATTCATCATGCATCAATCAAATCAGAGATACAACCAATGGTTAATACTACCCAGTACATATTATCATATAATACCCTTTAATCGATGATAAACCCCCCTTACCTGAGTTAATCCGGCAGCTTCCGAGCTCCAAGCTTCTCCTCCCTTCAACCTTCGTTCTCTGGCTTTTTGCCCTTTCTGCCTCTTTTCCCTTTTCACGTGAAATTAACCTTTTTACCAAAAATGGGATTTTTCTAAATTCCAACTTATATATTATTCCAATAAATAATTATCCCAATAATTATTATTCCAAAATAATAATAAAATAATAATAATCCAAACTTCCAATTATTCAATTAAATTAATAAATAAAATATTAATTTAAATTAAATAATTAGCTTAGTTTAATTGGGGTGTTACAGATGGCGCGCGGAGAGGAGTTACGGATAAGTGTAGATGGCGATGCCGAAGGAAATCGACTTACAGGTAGATGGCGATGCATGAGGCAATCGACTTACAAGAGGATAGATGAATGCGTGTTGGTTCTGTTAAGTTTCGAAAATGATTACTCGACGTTGGATCGAGCTTTTGATCTTATTTTAAAATGGTTATCGGATGTTCGTTTTAATTCTTGTATTAACAGGTGACTTAAGAAATAAAGAAATAAATATTATACACTTTATGGGAGAGGGGTACATTTGTTATGAATGGGGGTTGTTCATGGAAAACAAACAATAAGAATATATGCCTCATACATCATACAAGTAGGCAACAATTATCAATCAGATCGGATAAATAAACAATATATAATCAAACCAAAGAATCAAATAATGGAGCATTTAAACAATGCATAGGAGTATGAACATGTTAAATAATCAAGCAATAGAAAGCATGAATGAGAGAAACAAGTATAAAAGATAACAGATGAATCAAACAGATGAAAATATACACACGAAGGGTCCACTGAATAATTTAATCAGGAAATGAGGTAAGGACCAAATAAAATCAAGGTAAAATGCCTCTAATACATGGCATATGAGTTGAACAAGGGAGGATCAAAAGATCTCTTCAATTGCCATAAGCAATCCCTAAGTCAAACATCGATCATAAAGAAGTCAACTGCAAATTCAAGTCAACTTAAAAAATAACAAATAAATAGAAAATTAATCAAGAAAATTATGAAAAATTAAACTAAATAAGGTAGGGTCAAGACATCATCATCGCCCAAAAATATTCTAAAAATAGTGAAAATTGGCACGTGAATTAATTAAAACAAAACATAGGTCAAACCAAAAGTCAATTATTAAGACTAGGTTAGAAATAAATCAAGAATAAATAGTAAATTAATCAAGAAAATCATGAAAAGTTAAAATAAATAAGATGGGGTCAGGATATCATCATCCCCCAAAACGATTTTAAAAATAATGAATATTGGCACGTGAATTAATTAAAATAAAACAGAAGTCAAATTAAAAGTCCACCAACCAAACTAGGTCAAAAATAAATCCAAAATAAATTGAAAATGTGAAATAAAATTCCAAGAAAAGGTCAAGTTGACCATGAGACAGTGGTCAACCTTCATCCCAAAAATTAAATGCTAACAATAATTTTAAGCCATAAAAGTAAAATCAATAAAACAAAGTGTGTTAAAATGAACCATTTAGCATAAATAATTAAAATAAAATATTAATATTAAAAAAATACGAAAATAAAAATGATATAAAATTAAGTAAAACGTTAAGAAAAGTGAAAAATATTTTTGGGTAATTTTATGGACGAAGAAAATATTTTAAATAAGAAAAAGAAATATGAAAATGGAAGGATTAATGGTGATGAACATGGTAAGCAAGCGTAGATATATCAAAACATGGCCATGGAAGAGATGATTACCTAATGAAAAATAGAAGTGGAATGGAATCTGATATGTGATGAAACTTTGCCTCCTTGCCACAAAATTTCAATGCCCCTTTAGGGTTAGGGTTTCAGCTTCTTAAATAGGGTGGATTAGGTGTTCTCGTGGGCTTTTTAATAAGTGCTTTATCCATAAGAATAAAAGTGTGAAGTGAGGTGTAAAATGTTGTTATTTTGGGCCAAACTTAAGTGAATGGATGTCTAATGCATGGCCAAAAGAGGTAAAAAACGTGACTGGTTTGCGCAGCATGCTTAGAAAATCTGATTGGGCCAGCCAGGTCCAAAATCTGCCTAGAAAATCAAGTCATGGTGCCCACTTTAAATGAATGTATCTCTCAAACCATGGATCCAAATGAGATGATTCCAAAATGATGTGAAAGAGGACATGGCAAGGTACAATTGTTGTGAAGAAAGTATTTTCAAATAATGCCTTGAAGTGCAAGAAAACTGGCCAAGAAGTTTTGACAAATTTTAAAGATTTTGGACTTAGAAATTTTTCTAAGTGTCCTAAAAAAATGTCTCACTTTGACTAAGCATAACTTTCTCAATTCTAATCCAAATGGAGCAAACTTTATATCTCTAGAAAGCTTGGAACAAGAGGAACAAATTTTATGCTGGAGAAATATTCAAATCGAGCTTTTATCTTAATTCAAAATGGGCTTAAAGTGAGTGCAACGATCATGAAAACTTGCCCTAAATGGAAAGTCAACCATTTCCAAATTAAGTAACTTTTCCAATTCCTGATTAAATGATGAATCCATGATCCAGCCTTGATCAAATTTCACATGTAGGATCCCCTAGGCATGGATTTTGAGATTCCACTCTCAAAATGTCAGGAGTTGACTTTTCTGGCCCCACAGTTGACTTTTCCCAAACTGTTCGATTCCCGATTCCATTTATCATATTGAAGCACTTCTAGCTCAAATAAAGAGCAAATTTATTGTATGTAGACCCTTGCGGACATATGGAGGGCCATGGAAAAGAGTTTCACCCAAAGAATCAGAAATAAACTGATTTTATACCAAACCCTAGTTTTATGGCAAAATGATCAGGAACTGATTGCACTGATTGCCAATGGATCTTTCTGAGATAATTGTGAATCTTCCTAGGCCAAGATGCCTCTCTAATCATGACATGGATAAGCTCCTCTACTTCCAACCAAACATTGCCTGTTGTAGGTAGCCATGAAACCCTAATTTCTGATTAAATCCAGATGAACACTCTGATAGCTTTGAATCCTTCACTGATGAACTGAGGACCACAATAAGATACTTGGACCCCCCTGAGACCCTTGAGACTTGTATACTTAGAAAATGAAGTCCAATTCTCAATCTTGCTTTGTGTGGGCTCCTTCTGTTAATGAGTGATCGATCAAAACCTGATCTTCATGTCACTAATGCGGTATGCAATGAGTATGACCTAATATGATGCTAATGAAATGTAAAACATAATCCCATGCTTCCAAGAAAAATGAAGGGTAAATTTGAAGCAGCCTCTTATACGAACGTGACGAAGCAGGTTGTGGCCAGGTTTCTCAAAAGAGACATCATTTGCAGATATGGGGTTCCCGAGAGAATCATTACTGATAATGGTTCTAATTTGAACAATAAGATGATGGCAGAACTGTGCCGGGAATTCAAGATCGAGCATCATAATTCTTCTCCTTATCGTCCGAAGATGAATGGGGCGGTTGAGGCAGCCAACAAGAATATCAAGAAGATTGTGCAGAAAATGGTGGTAACCTATAAAGACTGGCATGAGATGTTGCCGTTTGCATTGCACGGGTATCGAACGTCGGTGCGTACATCTACTGGGGCAACTCCTTTCTCATTGGTGTATGGGATGGAGGCGGTATTACCTATTGAGGTTCAGATTCCCTCTTTGAGAGTCCTGATGGACGTGAAATTGCAAGAGGCTGAATGGGTAAGAACCCGATACGAGGAGTTGAGCCTAATTGAGGAAAAGAGGCTGGCGGCCATCTGTCATGGGCAGTTATACCAGCAAAGGATGAAGCGTGCTTTTGACAAAAAGGTGCGACCTCGGGTATATCACGTAGGTGATATGGTGCTGAAAAGGATCCTTCCTCCTCAAAACGATCGAAGGGGCAAATGGACACCGAATTATGAAGGTCCATTCGTGGTCAAGAAGGTCTTCTCTGGCGGAGCCTTGTTGCTAACGACCATGGATGGCGAGGATTTTCCATCCCCTGTGAATGCGGACGCAGTTAAAAAAATACTTCGTGTAAAGAGACCCGCTGGCCGAAAAGAATAAAACAGTTCAGGCAAAAATGGGCATCCCGGCGAACCAAAAACAGAAAGAAAGGTTCCGGCAAAAATTAGGGATAAAATGAAAAATTGTACACCCGGCAAGTCGAAAACCTGGAAAGGCGGCTTGGGCAAAAAAGGGTATCTCGGTGGACTGAAAACCCGAAAGGGCGGTCCAGGCAAAAGAGGGATTGAAACGAACAACTGCGTCCAGCATGATCGTTTGCGTTTTGGTTAAGGCATCATGGATAATACCCGGTGGGGATCAATCAGAAACGTCTTGTTCAGAAGGCAGAAAGCATGGAGAGTCTGAGGATATATGGGGTGTAACTGAGTTGGAACTCGATGAGATCACGGGTTTCACATTGCCGTTAGGATAGATTTTTCCTTTTGTGCGCAATTACCTCTTTTCAGGAATTGCTTCCTTTGTATTGCTCATTTGAGCCACACTTTTTTCAATCAATAAAATGCATATTCAGTCAAATAATTTTGTTTTTGTTTTTCATTACCGCTTTGATTGCAAAAACATCCAATTATTTTTGATAAAGAATCTTGCATTTTGAGACATACAGGTCCCTTCCAATGCATGTTTATAAGATTGAGAGCTTGAAATCTTATTCGGAAGGTTGAGGGACCCAAGTGTTGAAATCTTGACACGCCTGGGGCACGGTTTTATCTGACGATCTCCTTTTGCAGGTGCTGTTAGATATTTTCGCTCACTTGCAGGTTGTGATGTGGAAGCTTTTGACAAGACAAATCCCCATGGAGTCCGATCAGGGACGAATGTATGAAGGAATGACGAAGTGACGTTGAGACGTGCGACGATCCTTGAATGATAATCAAGAAGACTCTTCAAAGTCGGAAGACTGGAAAGTCTGTGGAAATTCCCCGCAGAGTCCAATCAGGGACAGGCGAGTTGGAGGAACGGTGAAGAGACGGCGAAGGACGTCCGAGGGCCTTTGAAATTAATCAAGAAGACTCTTCAAAGTCGGAAAATTGAAAGTATGTATAATCCCCAGGAGTTCGATCTTCGTCGAGCGCGAAGCGGTTGGGAATACAAGATGATGGAGCAGAAAAGGTCCAGACGAGTCTGGGAATTCTCTAAAGTGGAAAGCCGATACGAGATTGGGAGGCGGATACCATGGTTCGACGAGTCGATGGGTGTTCTGTACCAACTTTTCTCATTTCCCCAGCGTGGTCCCCAAGCAGAGTTAGAGGACCAACTCCCCAGCAGATCCAAAGTCTATGGATCCCAGCCGAGTCAGGATGGTTATCCCGACAGGTTTTAAAACGATGTTTCCTCAGCAGCAGGCCCGAAGGTTGCTATCCCAGTGTGGAGCGGGTTGCAATGAAATATATCTCCAGCGGTGCTCATCCTACCAGTGGATTGAAGGAGTTTCCATAGCAGACTGATATCTGCATCCCCAGCTGAGTTGATTCTACCTGTGGATTGCATGGGTTGTCCCCAGCGGAGTAGCATTCGTTTCCCCTGGCCGGGTCATGATGGTTATCCCCAGCAGGTTTTAGATCGATGCTTCCCCAGTTTCCAGGCCTGGAGGTTGCTGCTTCCTAGCGGAGTATCTGTGAGCATTTCCCAAGTGAAGTCGTCAGGTATCTGTGAGGGTTTCCCAAAGCAGAGTCGGGATTGATATCCCCCGCAAGTCAAAGATCGAGGTATCCCCACTGAGTGTTGGTGGTTCCTATCCCTCAGCAATTCCCCAAGCGGATTGGGTGCAAAGGAGGCTTTCCCCAGCAAGGGTTACCTTTTCCCAATAGCAGCGTCATTCCCCAGGAGGGTGGAATCGGAGTATTGACGAGTTCCTCAGCGGAGTGTCTCGAGCTCCTCAGGAGAGTCCCTTGAGGGGGATATTTTTTATGCATTCATCATGAAGAATAAGCATAGTATATTGCATAATAAATCGCGTAGCATTATGGAGCATTACGCAGAAAAGTCAATCATGCATCATATTGCACGCATAAGCTAGGCTGAAGCCGTGGTTACCGTTTGAGAGGTGGTTTTATCAGAAGTGAAGGTGTTGCTCCGCGGAGTTTAGTATCTTGATTTTGAATCAGAGGTGTTCCTCAGTAGTGCGATACTGGAGGAGTTTTCTGTCGTGCGAGACAGCGATTGGTAGATGTTACTCTGAGGAGTCTAGCATCATGACGTCAGATCAGCAATGTTCCCCAGTAGTGCGATATTGGAGGAAATTTTTCTGTCAAGCGGAGAAGGAAATGGAATCAAAGGACGTTACGCGATCAGCGCGATTACGGGGTTTAACTGGAGAAAAGGAAATGTTGAGACATTTTTTTTGGAGATCGAGGTTCAACTGGAGAAAAGGAGATGTTGCGGCATTTTCTGGGGTTCAAATGGAGATTGGAGTTGAGGCTTATATCCGGGATGAGGTCCTCAGGATTATCTTCTGTTCATGTGTCACCTTAGACTTTGGCTGAGGCAATGGAGGTCGTTATAGGTGTCTTTCAGGGAAGAGACGCACATGTTACCTTCCTTTTGTGAAGGTATACCCTCTGATATGTCGCCCTCAGAGTGGTGTTGGTGTTATTTCCGACGTTGCCAGCGGAATTATCACGAGAAATTGGAGAGCGGGGTTCAAACGGAGAAAAGGAAATGTTGAGGCATTTTCTGGGAACGGGGTTCAAACGGAGAAAAGGAAAGGTTGAGGCATTTTCTGGAGAGCGGGGTTCAAATGGAGAAAGGGAGATGTTGCAGCATTTTCTGGAGAATGGGGTTCACAATGGCGATCGTGAGTTATCGTCAGGCGACTGGGGTTCCAATTGGAGAATGGGGTTCATTATTTTGGCAAAACAAGATGTTGGGGTTCAACTGTAGCGATCGGGGATCATTTGCGCAAAAGAAAAATCTCGGGGTTCAAGAAAAGCACGAAAAGGAGAGATAATAATCCCCAGCGGACGTGTGGTGTTCAGGCCATGGTTATCCCTGCGTTACCATTTATTTTGGTATCCAGGTCGACGTTACTATTTCGGTGATCAGGCCGACTTTTTCCGTTTCAGACGGATTCTTGTTTCAAGACTGTTCCTTTGCCGATTATGACAGGCGTTGTTAATTATTTTCCCAGCAGAGTGCAAATTTCTGCGGTTCTTTGGTATTCAATCCCTGTGTACCCTGAAAGTCTGACAGCCGTTGCTCTCATCCATTCGGGTTCCCAGCTGATTGAATAGGGGCAGCTGTAGCACCTCAAATTTGCACCTACATTTTGTACATACATTTTCATCGTTAGTTCATTAACATAACATGGTCCACTGCATAGCATTGCATTGTCCCTTTGCCTCAAGTGCAAGCCAGTCAGAAGATTTAGGTCAAACTGGTCAGGAGATCAGTCAGTCAAGCAAGCAAGTGTGTTTTTCATTGAGCCAAGGCCCTAGGGTTAGTCCAACATGTTCACATGACTTGGGGATCCATTTGAAGTGTTTAGGTCAAAGATTGGATGTTCAGAGGTCATCATTCAATGCACAGTCAGTCAGAAACCCTAAAGAGTCAACTTGGTCAACTGTGATTGATTTTATGGTTTTGATGATGGGATTTGGTTTGAGAGAGCTTATTCATGTCCAAATAGGCCTCATATATCATGGTAAACATCATCATTGAAGAATTTGAAGCCAAATCAGAAATTTCCAAAAATAGAAACTGGACCTGTAATTGAAACTTGCCAAAAATGGAAACTTCTTGATCCCAAACTTACATCATGATACAAGCTTCAAATGAATTTTTGCCCAACATGAAAGTTGAAGATCTTGTTCTCCCATTTCCAAAAAGTCCAAGAACTCTCAATTCCCATGTATGGTTGGCAAGATATGATCAATTCATTTTCAAAAATTCTTGAACTTCAAAAGGCCATATCTCTCAAACCATTTGGCCAAATTTGGTGGGGTTTTTTCCAACAAGTCACATTTGACCTCCTCTTTCCAAAAATGTAACCCTCATTCACCAAAACCTCAAGGATCAAAATGGCATTTTTGAACCTACTTGAATTAATTTTAAGTGAGGTGAAAAATTGAACTTTTGATTTAACCACTTTTAACCACTTTGGCCTTGCAAATATGTTCAGAAATGTTGTTTGTGACTTGTGGAAGGCCCAATTTTCGTGCTATAGCCATTACACCTCACCATATGGACAAAAGTGGTAAATTAGCAAATTGCTCATTAAACCAAAACATGATTAGCACCTTGTTTATGCAACCTTAAACAGAGGTATAAGAACTCATTTTCTGTCATTCCAAAGCCCTAGCAGCCTCTGAATACACAGAATTCTCTCACTCTCTCAAATCTCCATTTTTGCATTTTTGAATTTCTCCTTGCAAACTTGTAAAGCACACGAGCTGGCTATTGTTGCTTCATCATCCAACATCCATTTTGAGCTGATTCCAACCATCATAAACCAACTATAAGGCCTGCTCCACGAACTGTTTTCTCCAAGCTACTTCAATGGCAGAGTTCGATTCAAGCAAGACCAAGCTCTCCTGAGCTAAAGCCTTCACTCATCCATCATTTCAAGCAATTTGGAACAACTGTTTCATCACCAAACATCCAAACAACAGCTGTTTCACTAATTTCTTCAAAATCAAGTAAGAACTCGAGTCTCCAATTTCTTGAAACTATGCCATGATTTAGCTAGGTCTTGTTGTGCTGGTTATGTTGGAACTTGAATCATTAAAAATGGTTAACTATTCTGAGAGAAATCTAGGTTTTAAGTTTGGATGTTGAAATATGTTTTGGTTTGATTCGTGCTGTTTAAGTTGATTTAATGGAAATGGCCTTTAGATTATGCATGTTGGATGTTTGCTGGTCATGTTGGTATGTTTAATTGCATTTTCTGTGCACATTTTTTTTGAGTCGATTTGAAGTGGTGAAGATGATGCTACTGTGCTATAAACCCTAATCCTCCTTGAAGTTGCCCAGATTTCTTGTCCTATTCACGTATGCATGTTGCTGTTCACCCATACTGGCCAATCAGAACATTTCATTGTTCTGCCCAAAACGCCGCGTTTTGTTTAGTTCTCCAAGTATTTTCAAAATTGCCATCGGCCGTGGCTTGTGTCCTATTAAACTAATGTCATTTTCAATGTTTATTTCAATTTGATACACCAATTTGCAAAAATCATAACTCTGTTGTTTTAAATCCAAAATTGATGGGAATTTTTGCATTGTCTTCATCATGATCTCTATTATTTTGTCATATTTTTTCCAGAATTTTTGGATGGTTGGTTTTTATTTGGCATTAGGGTTTGTGACATGTATGAATATTTTGCACCTTTTACCAAAACCTTTGTGAAATAGTCATGCTTTATCCTTTGACCTTGAAAATTTTTGTACACAAACTAGACACATCCATCGTTATTTTGGTATAAAGTTTATGAATTTTTCATTTCTGGTCATGGAGTTGTGATTTTTTGAAGTAGGGTGTGACAATTTGTGTCACACCATTGATGTGCAACTTGATGATTTTCATAGCTATGTTTCTTGACCTCAAAATGGATTTATTTTTTGCATGATTGAGCTTGAGTATGTCTAGTTTACATATGATTTTTTGTGGATTTGTTTATGGCATTTTCCAATTGATTGAGATTTTTGTCCCCTGTTTGGTCTTATGTTGACTTTTTGTGACACTTGTTCCCATTTGTTTTGTGAAATGCTCATACTTTATTAGATGGACATGAAATTTTATATGTGATTACTAGACATCTTAAGCTTTGCCATGGTTTTAGTCCCATTCATTTATCATATGTTATCCCTGATTTATGATTTTTCTAAGTTGATGCATGTTTGGTTGACTTCTTTGAGCATGTTCAAAATTGCCTTGCCTTTCTGAGTTTCATTGACTATCTTCTACTTGTCCAAATGAGATGAAATTTGACATGCTTACCATGCTGTGGATTGTGATTGATCATGATTTATTTGATGATTTTTGGAAATGTTTAAGATTGCTTTTGATTCAAGTCTTGCTGTTGACTTCTATGAGCTGCTAAATGCCATGTTTTGACCTAATTTGTTCATGAAATGATAATGAAGATTGATATGAATGTGAACCCAATTGGTTTTGTTTCTTGATTGTTTGAACATGATTTTGGATACTTGCCCTTTGCTGTTTTAACTTTCTCATTCACTTTTGACCCTAGGCTTGCCCTAGTGGTCCTGTTACTCACATTTGAGTTCATGTTTTCAGGTTGACCAACAAATGGCCAATGAGACCAATTCTTTTTGATTGAACTTGCTTGTTTATCATGACTAACATGTTATTTTTTGTAGGTTGCTTGGCTCACATGCCTTGAGCCTTGTGCCTTGCACATTCACTTGCTTATGATTAACTGTTGATGTCTGTTTCCTTTTGCTTTGTTTTGAAGTTGTATACTAATGTCTGCTTGACTATTTCAGGTGCTTTTAGTTGCTCAGTTCCTTGTGAACTTTTGCTTTGCTTTGCTTGTATAAGCAATTTGCATTGAGGTATACTTCTAAATCTTCATGTAGTCTGGAAGACCTGGCCTGTTACTTGGCCAGGCAACTGTCTGAAGTCCTCCTTAAGAGGCAATGTTTGTGACTGTTTACATTTGTCCTTGTATAGAGTCAAAGACCTCCTAAGTGAAGAGGCAATTGGCATAACCCAAGGGATATGAAACCTATCCCCTGCTATTCTGTGTGTCATTTGTTTTGCTCACACCACTGTGTTGATGCATTGCAGATACAAACCCAAGATCTTGTACAATTGTACAGTTGAGTCAGTTTTAAATGTGTAGAAGGGTTCCCACTTTCTGAACCCACACATTCTTGTCTTAAGCTCTCCCAGGCCAGGGATAAGAGCTGTGAAGTCCTATCTTCACTCACCTTTCATCTGCTTCACCTTAGCCCCTCAATGGAAAGGTTAAGAGCTAACATTACCCAGTTCCAGTGGTTTGTTTGTTGAGGTTGATATGACCCCTCGACTAAAACCTAACCTTGATTGAGCCCATTGTTTGCATATAGTGTGTGCTACTTGTGCTTGTGTTTTTGTTTGACTTGCTTCCTGTGCAAGTTAGGTTTAGTTTAGCTTGCTTCCTGTGCAAGTTAGGTTTAGTTTGGCTTGCTTCCTGTGCAAGTCCGGGTTAGGATAGGCTTGCTTCCTGTGCAAGTTAGCTAGAAACCTTAACTTAGGGATGATTTGCATGATAACATCTAGGCTCGAGTCGTAGTCTCCCTAGTTGTGTCTCCCTCTGTTATCTGGTTAGGCTAGTCTTTCTCCCCTCTGAGGGGAACTACATCGCCCTGATCCTCGTTCCAGACGAGGTATGTAGGCAGGAGACCGTGCGAGGTCTCTCCGGGCACCTTTTTTTTTCTTTTTGTGTGTGTTGTTTGACGATTGCTAGGCTCGAGTTCCCGACTCCTTAGCAATTTGTTGTCTGTTTGTTCTTGTTGTGTGCTTGGAAGCCGGTATAAGTCCATCGAGTGGCATCTGGGTTCCAGTGTGCGTGTGTTGGTTTGGATGCTGATGTAAGTCCAATGATTGGCATTCGGGCTCCACGTTTGCCTTTGCCTGTTTTTGTGTGCGTGTCAGCCGAGCTACGAATGCTCTGATTCTCCTTCGTCCAAGGAGATACGTATGCATAGGATGCGATATTCTAGCGAGCATGTGTCGTTTCCCCAGTCCAAACTACTTCGACTCTGATGTCTATGCCTGATAGACTAAGTAGGCCCAGGATGCGATATCCTGCCGAGTCAGTTTCAGTCTTGTTTGTTTTCTTGTGTCTCTTTCAGCCAGTGTGTGTGTGTGTGGTGTTTGTTTTAGCAACCTTTTCTTTCTTAGAGCGTGGATCCCGTCGAGTACGACGGACGTGAGGGGTGCTAATACCTTCCCCTTGCGTAACCGACTCCCTTACCCTTTCTCTTTGGTCGCGAGACCACGTCTTTTCCAGGTTTACTCTGAGCGTTTCCTTTCCCTCTTTTGGGATAAATAACGCACGGTGGCGGCTCTGTTGTCCTGTTTTCCCGCCGGTTTTTCGCGTAATGCGACAACGGGAGACTATCCGAAGCCTCGCATCCTATGGGGAAACGATCACACCACACAAAACATGTATCTTAAAGTAAAATGCCACCAAGGGGCTCAAACATTGCCTCCTATCGAGGTCTTCCAGCTAAGAAAGCGATAAAGTACGAGAAAGGGAAAAAATTACCACACGGATAAATATCCGAAGTTACAGCAATTAAAGGATTAGCAACCCTGAGATCTCTCCAGCTAGACCATCAAAGAAGATCAGTTAGTACGAGTAATCGGAATAAACCTCCGGATGGTATCCCTGCAAGAGCATGTGAGTCCTCACGAAAACTCGACAAAAAAGGGTTAGGAAAAAGGATGAAAACAAGAAAAAACAACGCCATGGAAACACAAGACAGGTTAGAACAAAAACAGAACAAAAAGCAAATATTGTCACGTTCGCGACTGCTTCGCCTAGAGAAGGCTTAGCGAAGCTTCGCTACAGGCTCGCCTAGCGAAGCGGCTAGCGAAGGCCTGCGGGTTTTGGATTCCTCCTTGATAACAGTTCGATCTCTATGATCCGAAACCCTGTGGTATCCATCTCATAAACGAAAACGATTAAAACATTCAAGGTATTGTTACACATTCATGCCTATTCGAACCCGTGGGCAAAACCTGATATTACCTCATACATTCATAATATTCAAATTCAAGGCGTAAAGTAATAGGAACAAAGGCATACCTGATGAGAGAGACTGATTAAGATTGAATGGTACGACTGGATCTGCAAAGTAATACTAGGGTTTGTGTGAGGCGGAGTGAACTTCTCAGAGCTGCCTGAAGGTTGCTGCAGAGTAGTTCCTAGGTCTCTCTCTCTAGTCTCTCGTCTTTTCTGTTCAGCCAGTGTTCAGGGTTCATTTCATTGACCACTCTGGTATTTATAGGCCAAATTTCGCAGCTTGTGGGCTTTGAATGAGGACAGCTCAAGCCCAAAACTTTTCTGTTATTTTCTGCAATACGCGCCCTTCGCCTAGCGAAGGATCTGCTCGCCTAGCGAGCATGACAGTACTTTTCGCTAGGCGAAGCATTTGCTCGCCTGGCGAGCATGACAACTCAGCAGCAAATTCTTGCTTCTTCGGGCTTGGTGACTTGCACGGTGAATGGGCCCCGTTTGGTCCTGTTGGTAGTACCTCAAGTCTTTTCTTTGTGTTGACTGATCATTTGAATAAAACTCACAAAGTGTCCTGGATGACGTTCAAGCTTCTTGGAGCTAATTCTGATTGATATGATGCAATGTAATATGAAATGCTAAATGAATGCATGAATGAGGAGGGCAAATTTTGGAGTGTTACAGCTTCCCCTATTCAATCATCAGCTAAACCGAGTAGGATGAAAGCGAACAGCTTATCAGACAAACGGGGTGAGCTGTGATTGAATACCAAAGACAGACCGAAAATTTGCGCTCCGAGATCACCACAAAAACGCGGAAATACACCGCGTTGTTTATTTTTCTTCTGATCCTCTGGCTGAATCTGAATCAGTCTTCTGACTTAATCTGGAGTTTCGATCCTCTGGCTGAACCTATACTCAATTTAGTCCTCGGGTTGGATATTAATTTTGATCCTCGGGCTGGATACATTTTGATCTTCTGGCTAGATCTTCTTCGATTCGATTCTCTAGCTGAATCTATTTCCTTTGATTCTCTGGCTGAATCTACTTCGATCTTCTGGCTAGATCTGAATTGTTTCAATTCTCTGGCTGAATCTATTTCCGGTCTTCGGGCTAGACCTGACTTCGATCTTCTGGCTAGATCTTCTTTGTTTCGATTCTCTGGCTGAATCTATTTCGATCTTTTGGCTAGATCTAGGTTGATTTGATGATAAATTCCCATCATTAGGATCCCGCATCTGAGGCATACGCTGGTTGACCCTCTTGAATATTCCGCTTTTGGGCTTCATACATATTCTTCGGGCTAGAACATGTTGTAACGACTCCTCAATTAGACTTGGGCTTGCTGGGGAAATAAAGCTTGTAGGCGACTTCACTGGGGAATCTTCAAATTGAGCCTTAGGCTGGCTTACTGGAACATGATCCTCAGGCTGAATCTTCGAAACGACCCTCAGGCTGGATCACTGGAAAACGATTCTCAGGCTGAATCTTCAAAATGACCCTCAGGCTGGATCACTGGAAAACGATTCTCAGGCTGAATCTTCAAAATGACCCTCAGGCTGGATCACTGGAAAACGATTCTCAGGCTGAATCTTCAAAATGACCCTCAGGCTGGATCACTGGAAAACGATTCTTAGGCTGAATCTTCAAAATGACCCTCAGGCTGGATCATTGGAAAACGATTCTCAGGCTGAATCTTCAAAACGACCCTCAGGCTGGATCACTCACGCTTGATCCTCTGGCTGGATCTCATGACCTTGGTTGTAAAGTAATTCTTCAGTCTGCTTGGAAGAACCTGTTTATCAGCTTATGTGTATGCTTGATATGATATGCATGCAAATGCAAATGTTATGCATGGTGTAAAAAGAAATCTGCTTGGGGAAGCAAACTCCGGTAGGGAACAGATCGCTATATCAATCCTTGAATGCTCTATGGGGAATGATCCGTCTGCCGGGACCAATGAGCCACCAAAAATAAATTGGATGCTTGAAAAGTTGACCTTGCGGGGGGAGTATCAACTATGGAAACTTTGTTCGGCGAGGCTCTGTGAGGAGAGTCTGTGGGGAAAACACTTCCTGAGGATATGTCGTAGGAAACGGCCTTTGCTGGGGATATGAACTTGCTAACGCCCTCAAGTTGGGGATTAACAAATCTGTTAAGTATAATCTGCTGGGAAATGAGATGAACACTGGGAATGCCACCCTCTCATCTGTTGGTTATGCAACCACTCCGCTGTTGCTAGGAAGATACAGTTTGACACTGTCAACTCCACTGGGGATATATAGTCTGGATACTGTCCACTCTGTTGGGGATAGACAGTCTTAATACTGTCAACTCTGTTGGGGATAGACAGTCTGGATACTGTCAACTCTGTTGGGGAACATGCTCTGCTGAGGAGAGACTTTGTCAACCGCTCGGGGATGAGGATTCATGACTTGGCATCCGGTTCGTGTGACCTGCAACCAAAAATACACGTATGCCTCAGGGGAATTACTCGGTTGGAATTCACCGTTCGGGATTAAGCACATTCAAAGCAATTTTAAATGTTTTCCTGTGCAAATCATCTGCAAAAGCCACCATTATGTTCATATGCAATATGTTTTATCAAAAATTCGGACATTTTTGCAAACAAACTGATAAATGAAAAATAAAGAGGCTCTTTAACTGAATTATTCGACTCTTAATGGGGAGAAAATTTGTGCCAGGAATAGGCGAGGGTATCAGGAAGCTGATCCCTGAAAAGAGGTGATCGCTATAAAAAGGGAATTATCCTAATGGCAACGGGGATACAGGGTCCCACTGAGTTTCGACTCTGCTATGACTCGTATGTCCTCAAGACGCTCTGCTCATCTTGCTTTCTGAAGTGGATGATTAGTCGATCTTTAACCTTCGAAGATTGCCGGATTGAATGAAACGGTGATATAACACTGATGAACTCAGATCACAGTCATTCGCTTATTCCCTAACCTTTGCCTGGATCGCCCCCTTTTCAGGTTTTCAATCCATCGGGATACCCATTTTTGCCTGAGCCGCCCTTTTGGGTTTTCGACTCACCGGGTGTACTCTTTTTTTATATCCCTAATTTTTTTGCCCGAACCTCTTTATTCTTTTTTTTTTGTTTTGGTTCGTCGGGATGCCCTTTTTTTGCCCGGACTATTCTTTTTATCGTCCAGCGGGTCTATTTTATGCGAAGTATTTTTTTTTTAACTGCGTCTGAGTTAATAGGGGACGGGAATCCTTCGCCATCCATGGTTGTTAGCATCAAAACTCCGCCATAGAAAATCCTTTTAACCACGTACGGACCCTCATAGTTCGGTGTCCGTTTGCCCCTGTGATCTGTGTTGGGAGGAAGAAATCTTTTGAGTACCAATTCACCGACTTGATACCCCCGAGGGCGCACTTTCTGACCAAATGCTTTCTTCATTCGTCTCTGACCGAGATACGTCAATTCTGGGTATATAGTTCCAGCATATCACCTTTTCCCGTTGGTTTGATTGATGACCAAAGTTGAATCCCCGTATACATCCAGGGTTTTAATCTGTATATTGATGGCTTTTTGTGAAGTGTATTGGATGTCATACTCTGTCAGTATCATTTGTCACCTAGTAACCTTTCCGGTAAGTGATGGCTTTTCAAAAATATACTTGACTGGATCCATTTTTGATATCAATAGAGTCGTGTGAGTCAACATATATTGTCTTAGTCGGCGAGCAGCCCATGCCAAAGCGCGGCAAGTTTTCTCGAGCAATGAGTATCTTTGTTCACAGTCGGTAAACTTTTGCTAAGGTAGTATATTGCATGCTCTTTTCGACCTGACTCGTCATGCTGACCGAGCACACAACCCATTGACCTTTCTAACACAGTCAAGTACATGATTAACGGTCTTTCCTCTCGGCCTGTAGACTTGCCCCGATCTTGATCTCTTTCTTGTCGTCTGCGGTACCAGTGTTGACGGTCTCAATCATTTCCTAATAAGGTGTAATAGCCCGGTCCTCCTGTTTCAACAATCTGGCTAACCCTTCAGGCAATTCACAATCTTCCTCATCCCCTTCTTCGGCTTGATAGATAGGATTGTCAAAGTCATACTTGGCCATAGCAGTGTCGTTAGCAGTGAGATCCGAGTGGTCGGCTCTACATGATGGAGGATCATGCTTTACCTTAGAATGAGAGAATTTTTTTTTGAAAGAAAGGAAAAACGAAAAAAGAAACATTGCCATTTTTGTGTAAAAGTAAAAAACTGAAAGAAAGAGAACACAAAATTGTTTGCAAAAACCGTCCTTTATTGATGATAAAAATAATTGCGAAACGTAACTAAATGGATGGCCCTACAAATGAGCCGTTACACCTTGGGCAAAGTGTAAGACTTTATTATGCATGTAATAAAGGAAAACAATAAAAATCACTCTTTCAGTAGAGTAACCCGGACGGTTTTTTCAGACGACCAATTGTCGTGCTTTTCTCCCGGGACACACGGGCGAATCCAGCTGTCTAAGTCACAGTCGCTGTCAGCCTTGTCTTCATCTGCAGCATTGACGATGTGGGGAGAAACCAAACCCCCGCTGGAGAGAGTACCGGTTTCATTCTTCTGAGATACCGAAGCATACCCCAATCCAAACTTGTCTTCTTTGATGACTGGCTCTACAAATTTGCCCCAACCTTGGGCACTACCAACTTTAACCACTTCGAAAGCTTGCTTGTGAGGAATCCTTACTCCCTGAACCAGACCGAGATTTGTGACATCAAAGCCTAAGGAATTTTGAGACTCCAAAGATTTGAGCTTCTCAGCAAGCTCATCCATACGACGAGTGGTCTCGAGGGCCTCGTCGTGCAAAGAAAATTGATCATATTGATAATCTTCAGTAACGGGGTGCCCGTTAATCCGAATTCCTTGATTCACATTGTACTTTCCGCCAATACCATTTCCAACATTCCCTGTGTTGCCAACATTACCCGGGTTTCCATCAGCATTTGCGTTACCCGCGTTACCAGTGTTCACAGGGTTATCAGCGTTCCCAGGGTTACCAGGGTTTCCCTTAGCATTTAGTATCTCCACCTCCGGATCGGGTCTCGGTTACTCAACCAATTCCCTCAGCTTTTCCTGGCCTTCTGCCATACCAGTCATCAATGTCATGAACTGATCCATCCTTTCACGCATATCAGCCAGCTCTTTCTATACTTGGTCCATCGCTAGTCGTGGACGGTTTTCCTTTGTCGGGTATCTGTGAACTCGCTTGGGACCAATAACTGCCTGATACAGGGAACAAACATTAGACACTGCGGTGACACCTGCAAAACAGACAAGGGTTAATATGCATGGTATGCGATGCACTGCTTGTTCGGTTTTAAGGCACCCACGTTTTGAAAGGGAATACCCTGCAAATGAATAAGCATGAGGTGTTGGATGCAAATATGCAGATGATGTTATGCAATGCAAAGGCATGTCAATCAGAATTGATGGATCCGCTTGAACATCTGTCAGGTTGCACTTCCTGGAGAGAAATTCACTGAGGAATATAATACAACACCAAAACTCTGCTCCAGAAAACCGGGTTGGTTGGAGGTTAAGGTTTCCTGAATTTAGCCCACCCCTCACTGGTAGGTTCTAAGAAAAGAAGTTCGTCAGCTTTGGCCCTTCAGTCGCGGATAATACGTTTACCACTGAAGGTTTGGCATTATTACGGGATAAAAGACCTCCACTGACTCCCCTCAACAGGACATCCTAAAGGAGGTTCTCAGTCTCGGGGTCCTCGGATTGATCAGCGAGAATGCGCCCACCAGAGCTAACATAATCACATCTCGGAGGAGAGGCCTTGACTGAGTTCTCGGGAAATGGTCACCAGAGTCGACGATTTCTAAAGGAACACCATGTCGTTACGGAACATCCGTAGGACATAATATATCCAAAAGAAACCTCGTCTGGGTGTGGTTCTTCACGAACGACTTAACGTAGCAACATGCCACGCAACCCTCATGATCATCCACTCTAAAACCTGTGTGTACACTCAAGCCTGGGTAATGGGCTTATCTCTCATAGAACATCCCATCCCAACAAATAAACAAACAGATCCAATAGATACAACAGATGTATGCAAGCAGGTAAGCAAATAAATGTACAAAAGCATGAACACCCAATAAACAAGAAATCACACAAGCTAGGAGGGACTCGCTTAGGGAAGATGGACCAGCAAGAGGTCAACTTCTTAGTCCCCAGTAGAGTCGCCAGCTGTCGCAACCTGAAAAATACAGTGCGCGAAAAAACAACCGGCGAAAGAAAATGACAGAAGAGTCGCCACCGTGCGTTATTCATCCCAAAGGAGGGAAAGGAAACGCTCGAAGTAAACCTGAAAAAGGAAAGGACAAGACGGGGTCTCGCAACCAAATCTTGGGTTCGGGAGTCGGTTATGCGAAGGGAAGGTATTAGCACCCCTACGCATCCGTTGTACTCTACGGGATCCACTTTTGTAGTTCTTATCTAAAGGGTGTGAGTTTATCTTGTGTTGTTTACCAAAAAAAAAAAAAGGGATAAATGAAAATGACTCGCGCGGATGTCGCATCCACTACATACGTATCTCATCTGAATATGAGAATCAGAGTCTTCGTAGCTCGGCTGACCTATGGGTTGGGGGATGTGTGCTCGCTAAGACATCGCGTCTTATGCCTACGTATCTCATCTGGAATGAGAATCAGAGCAAGCCGTAGTTCGGCTAACTACAGGGTTGTGGATTGTGTTTTGGACGAACGACGTCACTACGCAATCTACCGGATGCTCGACCTTTGGAGACTTACTCGCCTGTAGTATAAGGAGATAACGTGTTGCTTTGGGTTTTAGGGTTTGTTTGCATTGTAGGAACGCGCATGCAAAAAGGAAGTCTTAGGCGAAGGAACAGTGCTACCTTAATTGGCCTGCGAACGGGAGACTATCCGAAGCCTCGCATCCTATAGGGAAACGATCACACCACACAAAACATGTATCTTAAAGTAAAATGCCACCAAGGGGCTCAAACATTGCCTCCTATCGAGGTCTTCCAACTAAGAAAGCGATAAAGTACGAGAAAGGGAAAAAATTACCACACGGATAAATATCCGAAGTTACAGCAATTAAAGGATTAGCAACCCTGAGATCTCTCCAGCTAGACCATCAAAGAAGATCAGTTAGTACGAGTAATCAGAATAAACCTCCAGATGGTATCCCTGCAAGAGCATGTGAGTCCTCACGAAAACTCGACAAAAAAGGGTTAGGCAAAAGGATGAAAACAAGAGAAAACAACGCCATGGAAACACAAGACAGGTTAGAACAAAAACAGAACAAAAAGCAAATACTGTCACGTTCGCGACTGCTTCGCCTAGCGAAGGCTTAGCGAAGCTTCGCTACAGGCTCGCCTAGCGAAGCGGCTAGCGAAGGCCTGCGGGTTTTGGATTCCTCCTTGATAACAGTTCGATCTCTATGATCCGAAACCCTGTGGTATCCATCTCATAAACGAAAATGATTAAAACATTCAAGGTATAATTACACATTCATGCCTATTCGAACCCGTGGGCAAAACCTGATATTACCTCATACATTCATAATATTCAAAATCAAGGCGTAAAGTAATAGGAAAAAAGGCATACCTGATGAGAGAGAGTGATTAAGATTGAATGGTACGGCTGGATCTGCAAAGTAATACTAGGGTTTGTGTGAGGCGGAGTGAACTTCTCAGAGCTGCCTGAAGGTTGCTGCAGAGTAGTTCCTAGGTCTCTCTCTCCAGTCTCTGGTCTTTTCTGTTCAGCCAGTGTTCAGGGTTCATTTCATTGACCACTCTGGTATTTATAGGCCAAATTTCGCAGCTTGTGGGCTTTGAATGAGGACAGCTCAAGCCCAAAACTTTTCTGTTATTTTCTGCAATACGCGCCCTTCGCCTAGCGAAGGATCTGCTCGCCTAGCGAGCATGACAGTACTTTTCGCTAGGCGAAGCATCTGCTCTCCTGGCGAGCGTGACAGCTCAGCAGCAGATTCTTGCTTCTTCGGGCTTGGTGACTTGCATGGTGAATGGGCACTGTTTGGTCTTGTTGGTAGTACCTCAAGTCTTTTCTTTGTGTTGACTGATCATTTGAATAAAACCCACAAAGTGTCCTGGATGACGTTCAAGCTTCTTGGAGCTAATTCTGATTGACATGATGCAATGTAATATGAAATGCTAAATGAATGCATGAATTAGGAGGGCAAATTTTGGGGTGTTACACACATGCCTCATCTTGGAGGTCTTTGGCACAATTGTAAACAAACACAAACAGAGCCTCTGAAGGAGGACTTGCCAGCAAAATGCCTGCCAAAAAGGTGACAGGACTTCCAGACTACATGAAGTAAGAAGATAACTACCTAAGTGGTGTATCAACTACAATCCAAAGCTCAAACAAGAGAAAAAAGCAAGCAACTAAGGTACCTGTACAAAGACTAAACAGTTAATATTTCAGTTATAAAACCAACAGACAAACAGTGAATCTTTCCAACAATTACACAATCCAATGAACAATGCTCAAGCATTCAAATGAGCTCATGAGCTCAAGCACATCACTTAAAATCCTACAAAACAAACACAAGTTAGAACTCAAATCATTTGCATCTCACAAAGTGAGAACAAATCAACCATGAATGCTAAATGTCCAAACCTGAAACACAAAGCACAGTTAGTTTATGCACAAAACACTTGTACAAAGACTAAGTTCAAAACCAAACCAAATGATCAAAACAGACCTCAATCTTCCACATAATGCACATTCAAACATTCCATTTAATGTCCTCAAAAGGACCAGCATCAATTCAATAAGCAAATATCTCAAATGGCCTATGTTATGCAATGATCACAAAATGTGCACAAAGTGAACTTCCAATTTAGAAAATTCAAATCAAAACAGAAATACATGCAATGAATTTTAGATCTTTTATGCAAGCTCCTTCTGTCATGAACTATCATTATGCAAAAGATCAAATCCAGAAAGGTTCAAATGCTATGTGATCAAAAATGCAACAATCCAATGTCAAAAATGTGACACAAATTGTCACATTTATCTCCATGTGTCAAAAATAATGATAGCATATGAGAAAAAATCCAAACCAGTGATCAAAAATTCACATAATGATGAAGGTCAAGCATGCAAAAAATTGGATCAAATGGTTCAACAATGAGAATTTCACAATGCATTGAACACAACATATCAATTTAGCACCATGTTCATTCAAAAATTTACAAATAAAAAACAAGACACCAACAAATCATGGAATCAACACCAAAAAATAGTAGAGATCAAAACAAAACTATGAAAAAAAATTGGGATTAAATTGGATCATTTTTCTATTTTTTATGAATTTTTTAAAATGAACAAAATAAATGGAATAACAAAATAAAATGGAGGGAAACAAATATATTTGAATCAAATCAGAAAAGACATGATCCACACGATCTTGGCGCACAAACACATCCACGGTCCATATTCAAACAGTGAAATGCACCGTTTCACTAATGCGTTGGCACACACACATCAGCAGTCAAAGTGCACGCATGGCCTGGTCAATGCATCCATGGCCAATCAAACACACACGCAAGCAACACATGGCGTACACATGGAATCCACACAAGCAAAACCCTAGGAATTGCAGAGACGCCGGAGCTAAGCTCCGGTCCTCTTCTCCGGCCAACTGCACGGCGGCTCAGGCACAAAAATTTCCAGAAATCATCGAGGCATACATCATTTGAATCCTCTTGCAATGTACATTCCAAATATCATATCCATTGATCCTAATTCCTACCAGGTTTTCCAGATCGAAGCAAAACATAATCTAGATCTAAACTTCCAGTTCATCATACATGCTCAATTCTCAACCATTTTTAATTCTAAACACATGTACATTCTCTACTAAGCAAGATCTACACATCTATGGTCAAAAAACAGCAAAAGGAGGGGATCGAATTTGCATCACCTGGAATTGAAGGTTGCTGAAATCGTGTCCTCAAGCGCTCTACACCTCCAGATCTACTCCACTACACTTGCCTTGAAGCTTTAAGAAAAAATGAATGGTTGAAAACACTTGAATCTACTTCAATTTCAAACTTCCATCGCCGTGTTCAAGCTCTTGATCTATATGAAATCTGGCTGAATTGCTCCAATCAATGGTTGATTCTTGCTCAATGAATCATGATGATCAAGAATCTGCAAGGATTTTTGGTGTTTGTGTGGAGAAATTGAAAATTCGAAGAGAGATAAAGTTGGAAGGAGTTTTGAATTTTCAGATCTGAAATGCTTCTGTTATGCAGTTAGGATTACTGTTTGAGCTTATATATGCCTTGCTAATGATGCTGCTAATCACACTTTCCATTTGTTAATCATGATTAAGGAGTTTTGGAGCAATTTGCAAAAATGCAAAATGAGCTAGCATGTCCATTTTCCACGTGTACAGCTCCATGTAAGGCTTGGAATTCATTGAAAATCATCCAATGGTCAAGCTTGAAGTGTTTTTTTGCTTGCATCTTAACCAAAAATGAATTATGAAACTTTTCTTCAAAGTGAACATGTATGAAAATAATGAACTCTTGTCCATGATTCCTTTGCATAATTGAGCCAAATGAGGTCATTTTGAGATGCCTTTCACATGAGGAGCATTTTGCAAAAAGAATGGACCAAATTGGAGCATTGTATCAAAAGTTAGGTCATTTTGAATTTCCATGCACACCTTGTGATCAGATGACCATAACTTCTCCACCATTCATCATATGGAGATGAATTAGGACTTTTTGGAAAGGGGAGACAAATATCTAAAACTTTAAAGTTCACCAAAAATCCATTTGAAACTTCTTTGACATTGACAAGTCAAGTAGAATGTGGACCAAAAACTTGCCAAATTTGGAAACTTTGAATTACAGGTCATTTTCCATTTTTAGTAACTTTTTCCATGACCTTTGAATCTTCAAGATGGAAGTTTAGAATGATGAATAGGCCTCATTTGAACATGATTGAGGTGTCTCAACTCATTTCCCCACCTCATAGCCCTCAGTTCACTGCACAGTTGACTTTCTGGTCCTCAGATGACCTTGAAATGTATTGATGAACTTGAGCCTTTACCACTTGATGAAATGGCTTCAAAATGAAACCCTAGCTCATGTAAGCTCCTTATAATGATGATGTGATCCTCATCCCAAGAAAACTACCTCATCTCTTGCACAAAGGATCTTCTTGAAGCTCTTGACTTGGTGCTTGCTTAAGCTACAACAAAAAAAAGTAAATGACATATTTTTGTGCTTTTGGTTAGTAAAAAAAACAAGAAAAGCAATGATATACAATTCAAGCATGCTTGGTGATCTCAAACCACTCACAAGAGATCCCTACCCCAAGGGAAGGGGAGCCAAGATGCTCAAAGATCCTTGAGGCTATGCAATGCAATGCAATGATGCCATGAGGGATCTTAGGGACAAAATTGGGGTCTTACAGCAAGTACTTGGATTATTAATTGATTATGTGAATTACATTCGAACCTGTATTTATTAATTGAATTTAATTTAATACTTTACTTTTCATTGTACACTCTTAAAAACCCCTATTTCGTTTACCTTAGATAAACACCATAACAATAGATAACGATAGATTGACACTTGGTGTCTGTGGATTCGACAATCTTTTCTATTACTCTAACGCGTTCGTATACTTGCGAAAAACACGCATCAAGTTTTTGGCGCCGTTGCCGGGGACCAATTTCGTCAAATTTCGTACCCTGTTGTTATATCTTTTAGACTTAGGTTAATACCCGCCGGTCAATGTGAAGAACTCGCACCACCGGAAGCTTAGTATACCCTCTGGCAGAACCTGAACCAACATTTAAAAATCTTTCTCCAATTAGCAGACACTTTTAAAACCAATGGAGCTTCTCCTGAGGCAATCGGTTTTAGATTATTCCCTTTCTCCCCCAGAGATAAAGCCCTATCATGGTTAGATTGCCTTCCACTCAATTCCATTACGACTTGGGATAACCTTAGAAGAGTATTCCTTGGTAGATACTTTCCCCCAAGTAAGACCGCCGTTCTTCGAAACCATATAACTAGATTTACCCAGAACCAAGGAGAATCGTTGTTAAGAGCATGCCCACATCATGGTTTAGAAAATTGGTTAATCATTCAAACCTTCTATAATGGACTTCACTATAACATTAAGATGACCATCGATGCAGCCGCAGGTGGTGCGCTGATGAACAAACCTTATTCTGAAGCTAGTGCCCTCATCGAAGATATGGCTCAAAACCATCAATCATGGGGAGTCGAACGAGCGACAGTTGAGAAGAAGGAAGCCCAAGGAGGAGTACATGAATTAAGCTCTATAGACATGATGCAAGCTAAAATGGACGCGTTATCCCTTAAGGTCGAGCATATGTACGTAAACCCGAATACTACTGCTGCAGTTTCGTCGGATTGTGAGATATGTGGAGCCAAAGGACACCAATCTATAGAATGCAGTCTATTAAAGGAAACCCACTCTGAGCAAGTAAACTACACCCAAGGGAACCCATATTCGAATACCTATAACCCTGGATGGAGGAATCATTCGAACTTCTCCTATAAGAACAATAACCCTATCCAAAATAATGCACCTCCGAGACAAACGGGTTACCAAGCCCCAAGAGAAAATCAACCTATGCAACCTGTACCCCCAAAGCCGAGCCTTGAGAAAATTATGGAAAATTTTATCACTGCTCAAACCCAACAAAACAAAGATTTCATGAACCAAAACATTCACGTTAACGAACTGATTACCCAATTAGGAACCAAGGTTGACCAAATAGTTACTCACACCAAGATTTGAAACCCAGATCTCTCAGGTAGCTTTAAACCAAGCCCCCCATACCACACCTGGAGGACAGTTCCCTGGACAACCTTAACAGAATCCGAGAGGGAAAGCCAATGCCATTACCCTACAAAGTGGGAACGCTTATGATGAGCCACCAAACCCAAGATTGAGTGAACCCAAAACTTCTAAGGAATATACCGAACCCACAGACAAAGTAAAGGAACCAGAGGAATCTGAAAAACAGGAAGGTCAAGAGGAAGGAGAAAAACCTAAAGACAAAACTTATGTACCACCCCCGCCATACAAACCGCCGATACCATATCCGCAAAGACTCAAACAAACCCAGATCAATAACCAGTATCAGAAATTCATTAAGCTTATAGAAAAACTTCACGTAGAAATCCCTTTCACAGAAGCCATCACCCAAATACCTTATTATGCAAAGTTTCTCAAAGACATCCTTACCAACAAATGTAGACTCGACGATCCGAAACCCTTGGAATGCAATTCTATTTCCGAGGATAGAGATCCTGGAAATTTCTCCATTCCTTGTCTTTTGGGAAGTCATGTCATTGAAAAAGCTTTTCTAGACTTAGGAGCTAGTGTGAGCTTAATGCCTTTAGCAGTTTATGAGAGGTTAAACTTAGGAGAATTACAACCTACTAAGATGTCATTTCAATTAGCCGATAGATCTGTTAAGTATCCGATAGGCATATTAGAAGATGTCCCTGTTAGGATAAGTCAGTTATTTATCCCTACTGGTTTTGTTGTCATGGACATCAAAGAGGACAATGATATACCAATCCTTCTAGGTAGACCATTCTTATCAACTGCAGGAGCCATAATAGATGTCAAGAGAGGAAAGTTGACCTTTGAGGTAGGTGACGAGAAAATAGAATTTATACTTTCAAAATTTCTTATGGAACCTATGATGGGAGACGCATGTTATGCCCTAGATATCATTGATGAGTGCGTTAGGGAATTAGAACAAGAAGAAATCATAAAAACAATTAAGTTTCCATCAGCTCTCATACTGGAAGATGATGACTTTAGGAAACCCTACATCGATGATAACCTTTACGAATGTTTATCCCTTACCCCAGATCCTATGCCATACCCTAAGAAACCAACCTTAGAACTTAAGGAACTGCCTAAGAACCTGAGATATGAGTTCCTCGATGAAGAGCTGAACCGTCCGGTTATAGTCAGTGCTACCTTGAGCCAAGAGGAAACAAACAAACTTTTAGATGTTTTACGAAGATATCCCTCAGCCTTAGGATATAATA
Source organism: Lathyrus oleraceus (assembly GCF_024323335.1). Taxonomy (NCBI): domain Eukaryota; kingdom Viridiplantae; phylum Streptophyta; class Magnoliopsida; order Fabales; family Fabaceae; genus Lathyrus; species Lathyrus oleraceus. The sequence continues at coordinate 403,496,254 of NC_066583.1, forward strand.
TCTCTGACCTGAAAGGTATAAGCCCATCCATATGCATGCATCGGATTTCGCTCGAAGAAGATTCAAAGCCCTCTAGAGAACATCAGAGAGGAATAAACCCTATAATGAGTGATGTTGTTAAAAAAGAAGTTCTTAAGTTACTTGAGGCAGGTATAATCTATCAGATCTCGAATAGTAAGTGGGTGAGCCTTGTGCATGTAGTACCTAAAAAGGGAGGCATCACAGTCGTGCAAAGCGATAAAGGCGAACATGTAGCAAAATGGATGGAAGGAGGATAACGGATGTGCATAGATTACAGAAAGTTAAATAGAGCAACCAGGAAGGATCATTTCCCTTTACCATTTATAGACCAGATGTTGGAGCGTCTAGCCAGACACTCTTACTTCTGCTATCTAGATGGATACTCTGGATTTTTCCAAATACCCATCCACCCCAAAGATCAAGAAAAAACTACCTTTACATGCCCTTATGGAACTTTTTCCTACAGATGAATGTCATTCGGCCTCTGTAATTCCCCAACTACTTTCCAACGATGCATGATGTCAATCTTTGCAGATTACCTAGATGGTATCATGGAAGTATTTATGGATGATTTCTCGGTTTGCGGATTAGATTTCCAAAATTGTCTTGCTAACCTTGAGAAAATCCTGGAGAGATGCGTGGAGGTGAACCTTGTACTAAATTTGGAAAAGTGTCATTTCATGGTCACCGAAGGGATTATTTTAGGACATATAGTTTTAAAAAAAAGGTATAGAGGTAGATAGAGCTAAGATAGAAGTCATAGAGAACCTAAAACCACCAAAAACTATCAGAGAAGTCCGAAGTTTCCTTGGACATGTTGGATTCTACCGGTGTTTTATCAAGGACTTCTCCAAGATAACTAAACCTTTAAATGGCCTTTTAATGAAAGATGCTGAATTCATTTTCGATGGAAAATTTAATGAAGCATTTAACCTTTTAAAGCAAGCGTTAATATCAGCACCCATCATGAAACCCCATGAAAATGTAGTAGCTGATCACCTTTCTATGCCAGAACACCTAAAACTAGACTTAGTACCCATAAATGATGATTTTGCCTATGATAGATTGATAGCTAGACTAGAAACCATTGAAGATGATAGCCTAGGCCCTCATGAGCACTTCCAAAAATCCTTAGCAGTAAGTAACGTACCATGGTATGCAGACTTTGTTAATTACCTACCTCCTGATATCGTACCCCCTGATCTTGACTACCACCGCAACAAGAAGTTCTTTAACGATGTGAGAAACTTTTATTGGGACGAACGACTTCCTTTCGAAAGGGGTAAAGATGGCATTTTTCGCCGTTGCGTTCCAGAAGAGGAGGTAAAAAGTATAATTGAGCATTGTCACTCTGCACCCTATGGTGGACATGCGAGCACCTCTAAGACATATGCTAAGATTCTTCAAGCTGGCCTATTCTGGCCTACCATGTGGCGTGATGTCCATGCTTGCATTGTCAAATGTGATAGATGCCAACGCACGAGAAATATTTCAAGGAGTGACGAAATGCCTCTAAGAAACATTCAGGAAGTAGAACTCTTCGATGTTTGGGGTATAGATTTCATGGGACCTTTCCCACCATCCTTAGGAAACAAGTATATCTTAGTAGCTGTGGACTACGTGTCTAAGTGGATTGAAGCTATAGCTGCACCCACAAACGATACTAGGGTGGTGATCAAGTTATTTAAAAACTACATATTCCCTAGATTTGGAACACCCTGTTTAGTCATAAGCGATGGAGGGTCACACTTCATATCGAGAATATTTGATAAACTTTTAAGAAAATATGGAGTTAGGCATAGAGTAGCAACACCATACCACCCACGGACTAGTGGCCACGTAGAAGTATCCAATAGAGTGATAAAACAAATCCTAGAAAAAACTGTTTCAATATCTAGAAAAGACTGGTCTCAGAAGCTCCAAGAAGCTTTATGGGCCTACCGAACCGCTTTCAAAACTCCTATAGGAACAACTCCCTACCAACTAGTCTATGGAAAATCCTGTCACTTATCTTTCAAATTAGAGCATAAGGCCTATTGGGGCATTAAAAATTTGAATTTAGATTACCTGACCGCTGGCGAAAAACGTATCCTTGACATTCACAAACTAGAAGAACTCCGACAATCTGCCTACGAGAATGCCAAAATATACAAAGAGAGAACAAAAGCTTGGCACGACAAAAGAATAGTAAAGAAAGATTTCAATATAGGCGACCCTATTCTCCTGTTCAACTCTAGGTTACGACTTTTCCCTGGGAAGTTGCGCTCAAGATGGACTGGCCCTTTCAAAGTATCTAAGATTCTGAGATCCGGAGCTGTAGGAATCAAGAACGAAACCTGTAGTCCATTCATTGTAAATGGACAAAGACTGAAGCTCTATGAAGGAGGAGACATTCCAACAGACTACTCAAGCCACACTCTGATAGATCCACCGATTCCCACTACAGGTGTATAAATTTCGATCGTCAAGCTAATGACGTTAAACAAGCGCTGCTTGGGAGGAAACCCACAGTTTTCTTATCTTGTTTTACTTTTTTTGCATTTATTTACTTTATTTTATTATATTTTTTATCATATTTTCACCAGGACTAAATATTTGCAGTGTTTGTGTTTTTAGGATCCCTTTTCTTAACTTTTACAGGATGTAGAACTTCGACGATATGCACGTAGCTTTTAGGGATGATGCCCAGAGAAAGCGTTACATAACTCTCTACCAGCGCCCTATGGCCCCTACACGCTACCCAGACCAGCATTGCATGGAAGCCTTGGGCATTGAGCCGAGCATCCGATTTCTGAGCCACCAACTCCATTGGGATGAGTTCGCTGACGACCTGAGCAATACCTATAGGAACTTGACATTGGAGTTCCTCAGTTCGTTTGATTATGACCCTTACTCTGGACCAGATGGGTATGCTACTTTCAGGCTATTTGGGATTGAGTACTCTTTCATCCAGAAGGAGTTCGGTGACCTATTAGGTTTTCAGACCACCCCCGACCCTATCCCTGAGACGCCGATGGGATACTTTCTGGGTAAGGAAGTTGAAAAATTCTGGAGCGATATCTCTGGTGGTGGGAGTCAGGATCCTTCTACTCAGTTGTCCCAGGCTATACACAACCCTGCTTTGAGGTACTTCTAGATGATACTGGCACACTCCTTCCTTGGAAGACCAGATGCTGAGACGTTGCTGAGTGAGGAGGAGATATTCTTATTTTTTTGTGCATCCCAGTCTGGCCCTGTGGAATGTGGGAGATTTCTGTTGTGTGGCCTCAGCAGTGTTGCCAGATCGTCTAAAGGAGTCACTCATGTAGGAGGGATCATCACACAGATTGCCATCGCCTTAGGTCTATCCCGCAAGCTGCTACATCTTAGGACCTTCTCTGGGTACACTAATATGGATATCGATTTTTGCTTGACCAGAGGATTGATGAGGAGATCCTCCTTAAACCCAAGACAGTTCAGATTGCTGGTTGATAGCGAGACGATACATTACTTTACATTGCCTGATCCGATGATGACTAGTGTTCATGACCCAGCTAACTGGAGTTATGCTTTGGAGGGTCAGGGAGAGACTATCGAGGAGCCTAGATCCCCACCTGTTTCTGAGTATACCCCTACACCACCTTCACCCAAGATTACTGTGCTATCTAATAATTTATCTTTGCACACCCCAGACATCCGCATGCAGATTGCAGAGTGTCGTAGAGAGATTACCGGGCTTAGGCAGGAGGTGGCTGACCTTACCTTACAGATGGCGATATCCGATCTTCACATTGACCGGCGGCTGATTGTTTGTACCAGGAGATCGCAGAGCTTCGTCAAGAGATAGCCGTGCTTCGTGGATACAGTCAGGAAGATGAACCCCCTATTATTTGATTTTACCATCTCGTTTTATTTTGTCTCATTTATGCTTATATTTTTTCGCATTTACCTAACTTATTTTATATCATTGCATTTGGGATATTTTCTTAACTATGTTAGCACATAGATATTTCCACATCTATATATCTATATTTTATGTGTGTTTATTATATTTATATTTTTATTATAGTCTAATTATATTGATTATTTATTTATTTACTAGTCTAATGTTTAAATTTTATTTTTATAAAATTGTGCAAGCCTTATGTCACTAGGAAAATACAATGCAAACGCTATCCGGACCCCCCAACCGAAAAGAGAATGAGAAGCCCATGCCAAAAAAGCAAAAATCCGGTCCAGCAGAATTTAGCCTTGTGGCGCCAGCCATGGATGTTGTGGCGCCCGCCACAGCGTTTGTATAAGCTCGGGGTAGACTCACAATTTTCACCATTTTCAAACCTTCAAACCTCCAAAACCCATTTTTTCACCTTCCAAAAACGCCCTTGAACCCCATAAAAGCTCCCACATTTCTCATCTTCCCACCATACAAATCATTTTCCCAACTTCCATTTTCATCTTCATCTCTCAATATTCATAAAAATTCCACCTTTATACAAACCCATCTTCATCTTCTTCATCACATTCCAAGGGATAAAAAGTGGAGTTCAACGGATTTATCCTTCGTGAAGGGAAACCGGGGGATAAACAGAGAAAAATTATCGAAAGGTTGCAAAATCGGGAAATCCTCCCGACAAGGTATGTGGATGATAATTGTCTTTACACTTTGGGTATCTACCATAGCATTTTTTATTTATTAGATAATTTAGGCTTGCACACTATCTTTTCAAACAGAAAGCCTACCTTTGAGCAATTGACAATCGAGTTTTTAAGTTCTTTAATTTATATTGTCAATCCTAACACTTCTAGTACAGTTGGTACTGTTCGATTTAGAATGTTCGTTGTTGAGTATGAATTCAGTACCGACGAACTAGCAGGCCTGTTAGGAATTCCTCATGGGTAAGGTGTTATTTGTGAGGCCCCTTTGGATTCAGAATGGTCGGTCGAGGTGTTTTCCTTCTGGAAGAGATTGTCTAACACTTCAATAAATTCTTTTGAAGGAATTCTTGCCTCGACCATCCATAACCCGACCATCAGAGTTTTTAGACATCTGTTGGCATGTACTATTTTTGGCTGGGAGAATCCAAACAAGGTCAATGCTCGAGAGCTTCTATTTTTGCAAGGAAGCCTAAAAAATAGAAGAATTAATTCGGTCCCGTTTATGATTGCTCATATGGCTTTAACTCTTAATAAAGCGAGACCTATTATTTTCAGAGGACTCATTACGTCTATTGCTCAGACGCTTAACCTGAACAATGAGATAGCTACCCTAGATCCCTTAGCTCCTCGCACAATCAACCTAAAATTTTTGAGAGATATGAAATTGCGTCGATTGAGGAGAGAAGGAGGTTATGTGCTTATGGTTCATGGTATAACTATCCCATCTATTGTCTTACCGTGCACTAGACGTATTGATGTACGTAATGAAAGGAATTGGACCTATGTTTTAGATGCTCCACCTGTTTTGGGTCCACTTCCTCCTAATGTTCCTGATGAGGAGGGATACGACACTGATGAAGAGTTTGATCGGCGAGAGCGATCTCCCGTACCTCCTATGTCCCCCCATCACCCTTCACCACTACACACCGCACCATCTTCTTCTTTTGCAGGTTCTGCTCCTGGCTTCTATATTATAGAGGAGATGTGGCGTGACCACATGGCTAGAGAGAAAAGGCGTGATGACCTACTCTTTACCATTCAACAACAATTAGCGGACAACATGAGCTTCATGCAAGAATCGCAGCGGAGGACAGATAGATCCTATGAGACTGTTGTACAGTCCCTGCTTACGATCACAAATGAGCAAGCCCGTCAGTAGAACTACCACCGTCAACATTCTGTGCTCATAGAAGCCACTCAGGGTTCCATTTTGGGTAACCTTCGAGAGGTGAGGCTTGCTCAGGCTGCCTTACAGGCCATGATGGATCAGCGAGACCGTCGTCGCAGCAGATCCTGTCGTCCACCTCAGGATGGCGAAGGTACCAGTGGTCAGCAGTAGGATGCCAGGTTACTCTCCCCTTATCTTATTTCAAAACATTGGGGACAATGTTCGATTTAAGTGTGGGAGGAGATTTTATCGCTTTCTATTTTTCTTTGTTGTTTTTAGTTAGATTGTTTATTTTTATTGATTTTTAGTTTTTTACTTTGTTTCATTTTGCTTTTAGTCCGAGTGTTTTAGATAATGCATGAGTCTGACGAGTCACCAGTATAGTGTATCTTTAGTACATTCTAATCTCCCCATTCCTTTAGCCCTACCAAAAAAAATTTGCAAAAGAAAATGGTGTTATTCTGAAAGTTTTTGGGCTTTAAGACAAGTTTGAGTTGGGATGTGGTGACTTGGGAGAACTTCTTGAAACATCAGTATCATTTTAGCACCATAGACTTCATGAGTATAGGAATCACTCCCGAAACCTCATATACCATGGCCTTAATCATCATTTCAGTATAGTCCTCAGTAGTTTATTCCAGCAGTCAGCTCCGGCCGAAGCAGCCTCTACGTAGGGGACCGATGAACATAAGTGAATGATCCAGTGAAATAAATAAAAGAAAAGAAAAGGCAACTCCGGTATAGGTGACCCTCACAAAGTCATTTAAACCAAAAAGTTGTAAAAATTTGTTGCAAAAAGAAAAAGAAAAAGAAAAACTCACCCGCTGTTAGCTGGTTCAGAGGTATCTGGCACTGAACTCGGTAGGGCGGATTACGATCCGATCCCCCACAACTGCAATTGGGTCAAATAAAAGGGTTTACACAAATTTATGTGCCCGGAACCCCATGTTTGGATCATAATCACTAACAGGTCACTCTGCTATGAAGCATGTACGGATAACGGGCTTAATGTGATTGCGCCTGAATGAAAAGGACCCAAAAGAGATGAAGAGGTAGGCCTAGGTATTGTGGGACAATATGGGTTGGTTAATATAGGAATGGAGTTTATGTCCGTGTTTGTGGATAAGTGTCATCATGATACTTAGTTCACTCGGTTAGTACCTATCACTGCATCCCGACTTGAACTTAGAAGCTTGTTTAGCCCGAATCACTCGTTGATACCAGTATTTCTTCTTTGAGCTTTTAAGTGTTTTGCTTGAGGACAAGCAAGGGTTTAAGTGTGGGAGAATTTGATGACACTGAATTTCACCGTATTTTCGACAACGATTTCGCATGCATTTTAGTTGTTTTATTATTATTTTGTTATGTTATTACTATGTTTCTCTTTGTTTTCAGGTTTTCAGTCTAATCGGAGCCCCGATTGAGAAAAGGAGTGAAAATGAGCTAAAAAGACTAAAAATCAGCATTTTGCACTTGTGGCTCCCACTGTGGGTGGCGCCATGGGCCCAACCATGACGTGTCATAGATCAACTTCCCTCGACTGCCATGTCTCCCACTATCTCCACTTGGGCGCCACAATTTACCCTTATGGCGGACGCCATGGTGTTGTGGCGGGCGCCACAAGAAGAAAGTTTTTCCCTCCCAATTTCAAACTGAAGGGCATCCTTGTCATTTCCATTATTTTCCTTGCTTATAAATAGAGACTCGATTTCATTTGTTTCAATCATCCAAACTTAGAACAAACTTAGTTACAATTAGGCATATATTCAGTATTGTAAAAGTGGTAATCGCTTCACATTGGGGTGTTGCCACAATTGTGTGATCGAGTCTGTAATCGAGTTTGGAGCATTTTGGAAGGATGTTAATCCTGCCGCCATTTTCATTTTTGTTTCGCACATTATTCAACCCACCGATTGGAGCAAGTTTTATTGCTTTACCTTTGTCTACTTTACTTTCCCGCACTGTCTTTACTTTATTTATTTCTCGCACTCGCACTACTTCATTTATTTCTTGCACTACTTTATTTATTTCTCGCACTCACACTACTTTATTTATTTCTCGCACTCGCACTACTTCATTTATTTCTTGCACTCGCACTACTTTTATTTATTTCTTGCACTCGCATTACTTTTATTTACTTTCCGCACTCGCACTACATTTATTTACTTTCCTCACTCGCACTACTTTTATTTAAATTAAAATGTAAGGACCGTAATTGAACCAATAATCCGTACAATTGTTCGTAGAAACAGTTAAGGGTTATTTCGACTTTCAACTTAAGTCTTCCCGCACTTGATTTCTGTTGGGTAAGACCGAAAGCCGTCCAACGTCCTTTTAAACTTAGTTGTTTCTAACTATTTCAAATACAACGAAAGCGCTTTGTTTAGTTCATTAGGAGTTTTTAACTTAAAAAGAAAAGTGATTTTAAAACTATTTTCGGACGCGTTTATAAGTTTAGAGTCTGGTTCGTGAGAAACTCTTCTGGTTAAGAAAATCCAGGTCAAAATACTTTTCAACTTAGTCAAGATACTATATTTCTTAAAAATAGGTTTACTACTCTAACGCAATGCGCGCCTTTTTATAAGTGACAAAAGGAGGGTTTGATTAGGGAGTATATTTCAGTTTTGAATATGCGAAAGTGACAGTTCCTGTTAAATTGGTTCTTTTCAAAGTAGGAAACACTACCCATAAGTAATTCTATTAGCAAGTACTTGGATTATTAATTGATTATGTGAATTACATTCGAACCTGTCTTTATTAATTGAATTTAACTTAATACTTTACTTTTCATTGTACACTCTTAAAAACCCCTATTTCGTTTACCTTAAATAAACACCATAACAGTAGATAACGATAGATTGACACTTGGTCTCTGTGGATTCGACAATCTTTTATACAACTCTGACGCATTCGTATACTTGCGAAAAGCACGCATCAGGCACTGGAGTAATTGTCATGTTCGGAGTGGCAGGTACAGTTGCCCCTGCCTGCGGAGTTGGAGTAGGGATGACCTTCTCCTTAGGCGGGATAATTGTGGGTGATGGAGACATCCTATGAGTATATTTTGGAGCGAATACACGGCCACTGTGAGTCATGCCTCCCGCTCCAGTGATGTTGATGACTTTAGTGTCAGGAATACGAATTTCTTTTCCTCCCAAATACGTTGTTGTCTCATAATTCCAAGGTACTGCCTTGGTGTTCTGATACGTAAATGGAATGGGAACACGTTAATAAATTGGCTGAATCCTCTTGGGAGGAGCTTAAACCTTCTTGTTTCTGTACACAATGGTTATTGGTTCAATTACTGCAACTTCTTCTACTTCCCTGGACTTGGAGAACTGTATCAAACCCTGATCCATCAGCTTTTGTACATAACCCCTTAACTCGTAGCAATTGTCTGGATTATACTCACATAATGTGCAATCACCATGTATACCTGCTAGAAACCTAAACTACTCAAGTCTCTTCAATACAACTAACAACGAAGTCTTTACATCGTCGATCTCAGTACGAATTCAGTTGTTTCCTCTTCGGCTAGAGCGTTGACTGCTGAACCACCATGATTTGGCAAGGGATTCATCTTCACATTGGGTTTTTCCTCGGAGAAGGACAATATTTCTTGATCAATTAACTCTTGAATCCTCTTCTTGAGAGGCCAACAGTCCTCTGTGGAGTGTCCTATATACCCTGCGTGGAAGGTGCATGAGGCATTAGGATTATGACAATGTTGAAAGAGTTGAGAGGCTGCTGGTAGTTCCCTTGGCACAATAGCACCTACGTGGATCAAATATGGCACCAGTTCTGCATACGGCACCGGAATCTTATCAATTTGGGGACGATAACCAAAACTGTTCCTGTTATTCTGATTTCTCTGAGCAGGTGTTGATTGTTGATTACCTTTCTATGGTTGATACTGACATGGTGGTTGTTGATACTGAGTTGCGGCGACATACGGATACTGATAGTATAACATAGGGGCCATCAGAAACTGATATTAGGGGTAGGCGCTTGCCATCACATCATTTTCTTCCCCCTCCTTCTTCTTTGTGAAGCCCCTATGCGACCTGTTGTTCGTTGTCTGCGGAGCGGTTGTATCTGTGATCTTCCTTGATTTCATCCTGTTCTTTACATGTTCACCAATAGTTACCATATATGCAATGTTTGTAGACGAACTTTAAATCATCTTCTCATAATACAACTCTTAGAGCGTACCCATGAAGATATCTACCAGTTCATTATCAGACAATGTTGGTCGGACCCTGGACGCCATTTCGCGCCAACGCTAAGCATACTCTCTAAAGGTTTCATTGGACCTCTGCGCTTGATTCTATAACTGAATCCTCCTTGGAGTCGTGTCAAGATTGTACTTATACTGTTTCAAAAATGCCTCGGATAGGTCCCTCCATGACTGGATCTTAGTACGTTCCAAACCCATGTACCAATCCAGAGAAGCTCTGGGTAGACTGTCTTGGAAGCAATGGATCAGCAGGTCATCATTGTCTATGTATGACGCCATCTTCCTGTAGTACATGGTGATATGGCTACGTGAATAGCTTAGGCCTTTGTATTTTGGGAGGTCTGGCACCTTGAACTTCTGTGGAAGCACCAAATTTGGAACTAGGCAAAGATAACGAGCATCGATACCAAAGGCTAAGAAACCCTCAATTTCCCTTATCTTGTCATCTAGTAGTTGATAATCTGCAGGTCTGACTGGATCAACAACGGGAAGAGCGACCTGACTGGCTGGTCGAGCGGTTTCAGGAGCTATTGCATGAACAACCACTAGAGATCACATGGCCAAGGAAACTCACTTCCTTCAACCAAAACTCACACTTCGAAAGTTTAGCAAACAACCTCTTCTCTTTCTTTACAGATAAAACAATCCTCAAATGCTCAACATGATCCTCTTCACTCTTCAAATAGATCAAAATATCATTGATAAATACAACAACAAACTTATCGAGATATTTATGAAAAATTTGATTCATGTACTCCATAAATACACCAGGTGCATTCGTCACACCGAAAGGCATCACCGAATACTCATAGTGTCCATACCTTATTCTAAAAGCAGTCTTCTGAATATCTTCAGCTTTCACACGGATCTGATGATACCCATACCACAAATCAATCTTGCTAAACACACAAGCACCAACCAACTGATCCATCAAATCATCAATCCTCGGAAGCGGATACTTATTCTTGATAGTAACCTTATTCAGTTGCCTATAATCCACACACAACCTCATAGTACCTTCTTTCTTCTTAACTAACAAGACAGGTGCACCCCACGGTGACACACTCAGACGAATAAACCTCTTATCAAGCAAATTCTCTAGTTGACTCTTCAACTCTTTCAACTGAGATGGTGACATCCGATACGGACCCATTGATACCTGACTAGTACCAGGAATCAAATCAATCGTGAACTTAACTTCATGTTCAGGCGGTAAATCATTAACCTCATCAAGAAACACTTCAGGAAAACCACGAACAATTGGAAATTCACCCATTGTTCCATTTTCTCTAAGCTTCAAACTTGCCACCAACATAAACACTTCAGCCCCAACTTGCACAAATTCATTCACTTGTTTAGTAGACAAGAATAAATCACCTTCCTTCTCTAGCTCAAGAAAAAGAATAGCTTTCGCAAAAGAATTGATATAGACATGGTTGGCCCTCAACCAGTCCATTCCCAAAATAACATCAAGTTGACTCAATGGAAGCCACACTAAATCAACTTCAAAATCTTTATCACAAATATTCAACAGACATTTCAAACAAACCGTATCGGTTGTGTCATACACACAAATCAGATACAACTGAATCAAACAAATTCATAACCTGACCGAATGACCGACCGTGCTCTGATACCACTAATGTAACACCCCCCAAACTACTACTACTCAAATACATCATACAATTGCATAATCAGAGCAAATTTAAACATGCATACACGAGGGCGTCACATTTACTTCTGCCAGAAATAACACATGCCATGGTCACATACAAGTAACACGGATTATATATCAAAACCAAATAACCAACATGCAAACTCACACAGCAGAATAACATATCTCTTCATAAATGTTAAATAGTGATGATTCTCACAAATCATCTACCACAAAATATCATTTTGGGCTCTAAGACCACTCAACATCAAAACTAACATATCCAAATAACAAGATAAAAGAGAGCACGACAATATCTCTCAACATCAAAACAAATACAAATAATCCCATAAACCCAAATGTTACATGACCACAACACTTTAGACTACCTAGTCAAAACACAACAAGAACTAGCCTCCGAATCTAATCCTTGTGCGAAGCACCACTATCTCTGGTACTTGAGCGATGTCGCGATAGAACATCATTCCAACAGAAGGGTGATAATTCAAATCATTATAGAAAAACATAATAATATGAAATGTATAACAAACATACATATATTTTTAGAATTCGTCACACTTCATACAAACATGCATCATATCATCTTATTAAAGAATCACATGTTCATCATCATACGACATGACTCAACAATCCACAAGTATTAATTTATAAGTAC